>NC_142877.1:102055303-102358333 GCF_051225735.1 Oryctolagus cuniculus
CCTAGCTCATGAATTGCACTTCCCGTGAGCAGCATGAGGCGCCCATGACACCAGTGGCTGCCCCAAGGAAGAAATGGAGCTACTTAAGGCAGCCATCCTGGCTAACACTGCTGCGAAATTTCTTTGTGTGGCTGAGAATATAAGCCACGACTGTGGGAGTTTGTTTTGCTGTTAGTGTCTCTGCTGCAAGACTGGCCTGGTGCACTCCCCTCATGGTACAAGAGGCTTGAGAGTATTAACTATCACGGACTGCTTGCTTTTCTCATTAAAACCTAACCAGGGAATGTGCATTGTGGTACAGTAGGCTGTGCTGCTGCTTGGGATACCCGAATCCCATATAATAGGAATTTATGCCTGGGACTGAAACATACCTCTACTTTTTTAAAAAAAAAAAAGATTTATTTTGTCCATTTGAAATGCACAGGGAGAGGGAGAGGGACAGGGCCAGGGAGAGGGCCAGGGAGAGGGACAGGGAGAGAGAGGGGGATTTTCTAACTACTGTTTCACTTCCCAGATGGCTACAACAGCCAATGCTGGGACAGGCTGAAGCCAGGAGCCTAGAATTCCATCCAGCTCTCCCATGCAGGTGGCAGGGTCTGAGTACGTGGGCCAGTTTCTGCTCTGTTTTTCCAAGGGCATTAGCAGGGAGTTGGATTAGAAGCAAAGCAGCTGGGATTCAAACCAGTGCTCTGATATGGGATGCTGGCATCACAGGTAGTAGCTTAACTCTGTGCCACAACACCAGCCCCTCACCTCTGCTTTTGATTCAGCCTCCTGCTAGTTTCCAGTGGATGCAGATGCTGGGCCAAATACTGAGGTTCCTGCCATTCATACGAGAGACAAAGATGGAGTTCCTGGCTTTGGCCCAGTTCTCCTATTGCAGCCATTTGGGAAATGAGTCAGCAGATGGAAGGTGTCTCTCTCTTACCTCACTTTGTCTTTCCTCTGCTCTCTATCACTCTGCCTTTCAAAGCAATCACTTAACCTTTCAAAAACATAACCAGTTCTCTTCAGATACTACTTCAACATAGGAATGGAAAGAGTACACATCTCATGGGGTCAAGGTCAGATGAAATACACTGGTATTCATTTAGTACCAAGTATTCCTAGGTCAATCAGTAATAAACATCTATTTGCTACCTCCAGTGTGCTAGCAGCTGGCGATGTAGGAGTGAACAAAGTCTATCTACACCCCGATGGAGCCAACCATGATTAACAATTGTGATAACAAAGGCACAGTCAGGATTCCAACCCCCACAGTCCAGTTCCAGATCCTCCAGTACCTCTTCTTCACACACACACACACCACATACACACACCACACATACACACACACACACACAGTGGGGGGGGGGGAGGGAGAGAGAGGGAGAAAAAGAGAGAGGGAGAAAGAGAGAGGGAGAGAGGGAGAGAGGGAGAGAGGAAGAAACCAAGAATAAGAAGTCTGAGAGGATGTGAGGACCCAGAACCTAAACCCGGGGAATACAGCCCTAGACTTGTACTTGGCTTGAACATGTTGGCTGAACTCTGTCCAAGAATGCAGCCCTGGGGAAAGGAGGTCTGAGGACAAAACCCCAAGAAAGGCTGAAATGTAATGAAGGGGAGCATGGAGGAGGAGATGCCAACACTCTTATTATCATTATCATTAAGATAATTCCCTGTGCCCAGCTAGGGAAGTCAATTAACCCAAGGAACCAAATTCCATTAACACAGTATTTATTATACACCCACTCTGAGCAAAGAGGATGTGCAACAAATATTTGAGCAAGGCATGAAAATGATTCTCTATTTGACAAATACTCCAGAGTTCAATTTTCTAAAATATTTGTTTGATGGTTAATGAATTCAACTAACAATTTCTTCAGCTTTTTATAGATTCAGCAATTTTATCATCTAACGTATTATAGTTATGGAATGTTGGTTAGGGTTTTATCCCCAAATTTTTCATGTATTTAAGTCCCCTGGTATACGACCCTACCCTGGTCTTTTTTTCCTGTGGGCCTCCACTAAATATCTTAGGGTTCCATAAAATTTTTTATTTATTTACTTTCACTTTATTAGAAAAGCAGAGATAGAGATTTCCCATCCACTGGTTCAATCCCTAAATGCCTGTAAATCCAGGATTGGGCCAGGTCAAAGCCTGGAACTCAATACAGGTCTCCCTCCTGGGTGAAAGGACCCAAGTCTGACCCGCAGGGTGTGTATAGGCTGGAAGCTGGACCAGAAGCACAGGAGCTGAGACTTGAACCATGCCGTCCAAAATGGGATGCAGGTATCTTGGGTGGTAACCTCACTGCTGTGTCAAAAGCTCACCTCATCTTAGATTTTTAAAGATGACGCTGACTTTACATATCCTGATGGGAGCGTACAAATAATGATAAGATCATCTATAAAGTGTACCATTCCCTCTTCTTTTCTCTAAGGAAAACTTCTGTGGTGGGTTGGTTACAGTAGTTCTTTACCCTTTCCTGCATCCAGGCCATTTGCTATGTGAATTTGCAGCTCCTGCTATCAAGGGGGGGACTGTATCCTTTCCCAAGTTGATTCTGAACTGGCCATGGAGCTTCCTTCAGACAACTGTTAGCAGATGATCTGGCAGAGACTTTAACAATCTCTTGAACATTTGATTTCTCTCTTTCCATCTTTGCCATAAAGGCATGTCTGGCATAGGATGGGGCACATGGAGTCCAGTGGTCTCAGCTGTGGTCACCCCAGACCAGCGTACTCTTACCTCCGCAGGACAGAGACAACTGCAGATCTGAGGGAGCAGCCGAGATGAGAAGAATTTTCCAGACAAGCTCAGCCTGAATTGCTGGCCCACAGACTCATGAGCTAAACCAATGCTCATTGCTTTCAGCCACTGCCTTTTTGGGCAGCTTGTGGGATGGCATTGTGTGGCGACGGAGGACAGACAATGCTTCCCAAGAATCTTAGGAACTTGGGAGCTGCCCCTTCATTTGGCTTCCTTTCAATAAAAATTTCTCCATGCAAAGCATTGTGCAGAATTCTTTGCTTGACTATTTTATTGAATCCTGACAACAATAGCACCTGGAAGATAGATAGTATTTTTATCCGAATTTTGGAGGCAAGGAAATAGAAGTTGAGAGAAGGTGACACGACTTGGATAAGGTAGAACATCACCTGCAAGAAATGCATTCGGGATCCAAATCCTGCAAGACTGCTTTGGAGCCTGTGTTTATAACACTGCCGCTTGCCATTTATGCTGCCACTCCCGCCTCTCCGCCTATCTGGCTGCCCACCTCCTCCCTCGGTTCCTTGTGTTCCCATTTTGGGTGCAGACAGCACTTTTATGCTTGGTTTATCCCTAATGCTTCTCCTCCATCCGCTAGTGTAGATGGGTATTTTTCTCATGAGCCTGGAACTTTTTTTTTGAGCTTAAGGACTGTAAAATACTCACATTTTACTATGCAATAGATTTTTTTTTAAAAAGTCCCACTTTATGCTTTAGGAAATCTATTTCATAAAAGTAATCTATAGAAAGGGAGGACACGCCTACTAGAGAATAAATACATATTTAAAAGGGCAGTGCTATTCAAATGAATCTAATTGGTAGCTTGTACAGTAGTTTTTCCTATTTTGTTAAACAGTTTTAGTTATATGCTATTTGAATTTGGTGTCTGAATGTCTACAGAAATAAAACTCTTCCTGACTATTAGATTAAGTCTCAAAGCTAGGATTAGTAAAGAAGTGGCACCAAATAATTTGTGTTTCGCAGTTTCTGCATTTAAAAAATGGCTTCCTGATTCAGAAACTTGTCCTGTACTTTAGGTATTCTGCCACCAGGTGGCGGCAGGGTGCCAGGCATGAGGTCTGAACAGTAAGGAATTGGTGTGCTTTCTTAGGTGCAAGGTAATAGCTTTTCCCTTGAGTTCAAAAAGAATTTGAGACCACAGATTTCCAACTTAACATAATACATCTCTTTACTAAAATAGCTGAACTTAAACTCTAAGCCACCCTCAAACATCTTCAAAATTAGACACAAATCCTAAGTTAAAAATCACCTGCCTCATAATTAGAAACAGGGGAAGAGAAATAATTATTTCCATCATGGCTTATACAAATCTTATATCCCCACCTTAATGACAGTGTTAACCTTTGTGATTTACCCTGAGTCTTTATTTATTGCCAACCTCTACCATGGTAGCTCGTGTATTAGGTTTAAAAATTAATAGTTTCCCTCTAGGAAAAAAGGCCTGCGTTGTGGCACAGTGGGATGCTTGCGACACTGACCCCCCATACGGGTGCTGGTTTGTGTCCTGGTTGCTCCACTTCTAATCCAGCTCCACTTCTCATCTACTGGGAAAAGCAGTGGAGGTGACCCAAGCGCTTGGGCCCCTGCTACCCATGTGGGAGACCTGGAAGAAGCTCCTGGTTCTGGTTTTGGCCTGGCCCAGCCCTGGATACTGCGGCCACTTGGGAGTGAATCAGTGGATGGAAGATCTCTTTCTGTCTCTCCCTCTCTCTGTAATTCTGCTTTACAAATGAAAAATAAATAAATCTTAAAAAAGAGACATGTTAAGCAAGATCCAACGTATTTTGCCGAGTACATGAACACTTCTTATTTGCATTTTTCAGATGCATTTGCATTCTTGGTATTTTCATTTTTATTTTCTACGCAATAGACTGATCCATTAGAACACTCTGTCAGATATCCTAGCACACAGAGGCAATTGACCATAACTTAACAGTAATGTAGCAGGATTTCATTAGCAACAGGCACTGCCCTAAATATCTCAAGAAAAGAGATGTTCAAACAATATTAGAAATCTGAGCAAAATACAGAAAAAAGTGAGCTGATTGCATTATAATGGATCACATTCTTCTTTTAAAGTTTTATTTGCTTGTGAATTTGAAAGGCAGAGTGACAGAGAGAGAGGGTGAGCAGAGAAAGAAAGAGAAGAATCTTTCACCTGCTGGCTCACTCCCCAAACCCTGCAACAGCCAGGGCTGGGCCAGGTCAAAGCCAGGAGCCAGGAACTCCAGCTGGGTCTCCCCTGTGGGTGGCAGGGACCCAAGTACGTGAGCCGTCATCTGCTGCCTTCCAGATGCATTAGCAGGCAGCTGGATGGGAAGCAGAGGTAGGACTCCACCCCAGGACTACCTACTTTGGGACACGGCTGTGCCACAACACCCTCCCCATGACAGTATATATTTTACAAGGAACAATTTCAATGGTAAGGAAATGCTGGGCTATTTCAGAAGCAGTCATGGGTCATCAAGCCGGAACTAGATTCCAGAGGTCTGGATTTAGAGATGATACATCGTGAACACATTCCTAACCTCAGAGTCTCCATCCGGCTCTGCCCCAGGATCCACTGCTTCAACAGGTCTGGGTGCCTGAGGGCTGGAGGTGAGGGTCAAAAGCTGAGGCTTACATGGCTGGGGAAGACGGCACGAGAGATTCTGAACCTAAGCATGGCCAGAGAAAAGAAAATGGGGAAATACTGAGCTTCATCCTGAATGTTGCTTCTCAAAGCTTGCAAGAGTGTCTCTCTCTCTCACATTCGCCCACTCCAGGAGCAGAGAGATTCTGAGCAAGACAAAGGCAGGAGGGTGCGGACAGGGCTGGTAGGGAGAGATGGTGCCTGCTGGGCAAACTGGAGGCGGAGTGTCCAGGGCAGGTGAAAGGGGCTGGACCTGGGAGTGAGGGAGGAGAGACGCTGAACAAGAACAGGAGTCTGCACATCAGACAGGGCTACTTACGCTCCTGTGGGTGCCTCTGGGGGCTGGGGGGAGAAGCCAATGACAACTAAACTGTGAAAATGTGCCCCAAGGGACCAGCTCCCAGCCTAGCTCGGAGGGAGGGATCAGGAGGAATAGGTAAGAAAACCATGGAGACACACAGAAAAATAGAGAGAGAGAGGTAGGTATGGATAATGGAAAGCTGTCATTTGACTCTGAGTCCCACAGGAAACCTGTGAAGCCAGCAGGGCTGATATGATTATCACCCATTTACAGAATGGGGAACCGAGTGCTAGGGAGGGTAGATGACTTTTCTAAGGTCATATCCCCACGAGTGGCAGATATAGGATTCAGTCAAGTGACCTGCTTCCAAGACAAAGCTGAAAAAAGAGATGGCGCTTTGAACCCCTGATGCACATTGTATGTCCTACCCTACACTTTAGAATCAGTAACACTTTTACATAAAGGAGCTTAGCCTTTGAAGGGTCTCACTGAAGCTGTTTTGGCCACTGATGAAAAGCGGTTCTGAAATGTGTTCTATTTGCCCTTGCTTCCTTTGAATATTATGATTTATCCTCTTCGCCATGCTGGGGGTTGTAATTATGAAAACTGACTTGCATTTCATGGACTTCTGTTTAGGGATAGCCCCAGGTTCTATGGAGGCATACAGGACTTTTTTTTTTTTTTTGCCTTTGTTCATTTGTTTGTTTTTCTTTTTTTGCTGCCCCACTGAACGCATTCATGGCTGGAAATAGCTGGAGAGCGCAGAATCAGTTGACTCAGCGCCTGCGCGGGCAGTCAGCTCTTTCCTCTCAACGGTGCCGGCACTGGCCCCTGCCTCCTGCTTCTGATCACCTCATTCCACTGATTAAAATCCTTTTAAGGGCTCCCCACTGGTTATAGCAGCGGGTTTCAACTCTGGTGCACAGGACAATCGCCTGGGGAGCTTTTAAAACTCCTGAATCCCAAGTCCTGGAAATTTTGATTCCATTGTTCAGGCACGGGGCCCTTTGATGGTAGGGTGTCACCTCAGTAGACGGACTTCGGCTTCTAGCTGAAGTAAGAGGAAGAGAGATCAGATTTACCCTCTCCCCCAGAAAGAACTAAAAATCCAGACGAAATACATGATACACCGCTGTTCGCGAAGGATCTCCCTGAGATATGGGGAACCCCACGGGCGCTGAGATCGCCTTGGTTTCCTCCCGCAAGACAATGTCCAGCCGCAGGGCTGGGTGTAGGAGCCTCTGTGACTAGGGGAGGTGCAGGTGAGAGTCCACGGAGACCAGGTGGCCAGCGCCTGCTGGGTACAGCGCTGGGCAGGGCAGAGCCCGGGAAACTATCTGACTCTAGATTGAAAGGAGCAACGCCAGAAAAGATGAGTGGCCATAGGTCCCAGAGCTCAAACAAGGCTGGGACTACTTTGTGCACTCATCGGACTGGGAAACCTTGAAATGCAATGGGCGTTGGTCACGTGCTCAGAGCATCTTGCTTCTGGAGTGGAAGACTACTAGACTAGAGGGTGCTCTTAAAAATCCTTAAATGCTAGACCTGAAAGGATCAAAATGTTTTCAAGGAATCTCCTCATGTTGCAGGAGAATGCTGAAGAATATTTTTCTTGATACAAAAATATTCAGTACCCAAGAAGGTAAAATGCACAATGTTTTATATACAATAAAAATGAATAGACGTGTTTATTTTCTTCATACGACTTGTTGAACTCTTTACTTTGTATAGGGTCAACCTTACCAGTATAAAATAAACTGAAAATAGATATTTGTAAAAATTAAGGGTGGGAATAAGAGAGAGAGGAGGAAGAAGGGTGAGAGCGTGCGTGGGTGGGAAGAATCATTATGTTCCTAAATCTATCTTTCTATGAAATGCATGAAATTTATATACCTTAAATAAAATTTTAAAAAATAGAGGAGAAATTAATTTTTAAAAATGAATAGACATGCAAGGAACAATGGGGTGAAGAATCAATCCATCAGGACCAACCCCAGACTGGTACAGATATGGACTTAAAAGACAAGGACACTAAAATGGCTATTATAATGTACTCCATATATTCAACAAGTTAGAGGGAAGAATGAGCATGTTGAATAGAGACATGGAAAAAAATATATATATAAAGTACCCAAGTCTAAATTCTGAAGGTGAAAACTATAATCTCTTTGATGAAACACACACTGGAGGTAGAGGGTAATAAACGGCAGATTGGCTATGATAAGAAAAGATTAGGCACAGAAAGAGAAACTAGTAATGGAGATTAAAAAGAAAAAGGATGAGAATAAATGCATAGAGCTTTGGTAAGCTGTGGTCCACCTTTAAATGGCCTAAAACTCATGGAATATCTGCAGAGAAGGAGGGCAGGGGCCAAGAAATATTTTATAAAATGATGGATCTAGTATTTCTACAGTGTCTGAAAACTATAAATGTCATATGTAAGAAGGTCAAAAAATTTACACACCAGAAAACTCCATCAATATACGTTATAAGCAAATTGCTGAGAACTAGTGCAGCCGGAAGGAACACAGGTAGATTATGTACAGAGCAACAGTGTGATCAAAACAGCAGCAGAGAAGGCAGCGAATCAACATTTTTAAAGCACAGTTAACCCAGAGTCGTATACTCAGCAAAAATATCTTTCAAAAGTGAAGGGAAAATGAGGTCATTTTTTGAAGAGGTGGTCTATTTTCTTCTCTTCCTCCCTCCCTTCTCTGTCTCTCTCCTTTTTCTTCTTTCCCTCCCTCCCTCCCTCCCTCCCTCCCTTCCTTCCTTCCTTTTCTGGGCGGGGTGGCAGGGGGTGGGGCAGGAGGGGAGCCTTAGTTCCTTTGCATTGATTAACTCCCCAAATACCTGCAGGAGCTTAGGTGGGGCCGTGCCTGGGGCTGGGAGCCAGGAACACAAGTCTCTCAAGTAGTTGGCAGGGACCCAGATACTTGAATCATCACTGTGGCCTCACTGGGTCTGCAGGATCAGGACACCAGAGCTGGGAACTGAACACAGCCACTCAGACGTGGGGTGCCAGTGTCTTAACCACTGGGCCAAGCGCCCATTGCTCAAAGTCCTTCTCAGATATAAAAGCTGACGGAATTTATTACCAGCGACCTCGAAGTATAAAAAAAGTTAAAGTCATTCACATAGAAGGAAAATGATGTCCGATGGAAATACGAATCCAGACGAGGGCAGGCAGAGCAGGACTGGCTTCAGAGGCATCTGACTCAGACAGTGACACGGGCCCTGTCCTTCAAGTATGCCTGGGCTTGGCTCCATGTTCTGTGGTTACTGTCCTAAAACATGTTAATGATGTTTGAATCAAGGGGCCTATATTTCCATTTTGCACTTGTCCCTCAGATTATATAGCTGATTGTAATGAAGGAATAGTCCAGGGGTTAGGAGGAGAGGCTGGAGTGCTGAGCTTCAGATCTGGGTCATGTGTTCAGGTAAGGAACAGGGAACAGGTGGCGGTGGCTTCTTCAGTGGAAACCTTGGAGTATTTTTATTTTAATTGGGACAAAGGTGAAGGAAATCTGGGTGGAAAAAACCTGGATAACCAGTAAAATGTAACTTTTAAGGTCTACATTTCTGGATAATGAGAACATGATTTTTCCCTTCTGCAGAAATAGATAAGTGGCTATAATCAGAGGGTTTCAGTTCTTCACAAAGTTCGTTTGTTTCTGAGTGCCCACAACTGTCTCTTCAGGCCAGAATGCCTTGTTTGCTTTCATTGTGTATGTGTATATGTTTTATTAGCTCTGATATTAACACTTCAATAATGCCTATTCCATAATATTAACCCTGAGGCATCGCAAGAGTACAAATTCACTTTCAATGCAAAAGCAAAGCTATATGACTTCCAATGTAGTAGCTGAGTGCATTTGATTGTGATACAATCCCATCTCAGTTTAGGTCAAGGCTCTGAGGTTGAGAGCAGCCTAATAAGTGTGGACATGTGAAGCATGGTGAAAGACAGTGGAAATAATAATGCTTGACAGCTTGCTTCAACCTTCAGGCCACTTATGAAAGAGCTAAAAATCACTGGGAAGTGACCACTGATTTGGGAGAAGGTTCTTTATCTTCTGTGAGGAGGGGATAAGTGCAGCTTTTCCAAAATTTGGGCCAGAAAAGGGAAGTTTTTTAGAGGAGTCTGATCTATAGATACAGGAGAAAGGGGTGGTGGATTCTAGGAACTTTGCCTGGTATGTGCTTGAAAAAGTCTACAGTCTCTGTCCTGGAGGCTGGTGGGAAGACAGCTGTACTGTACATGGGTATAAATGAAATGCTTAAATCCATCGATAATTTATAACGTTTGCTCTACACATGAACACTCACATCCAGTCATTTAGTTAAAGCCTTCGGCTTGATGAAAGTTGTTAATATTTGAAATGTTGATTGATGTAGCTTCCCTGGTGTGGGGATATGAATATTTTCTCATTTCTTAATGTCCTATAGTGAAGGTAAAACCCTTTACTTAAAATAATTGGTTTGGAAATGGAATTAGAACATTCTTCCTCCCCATTCCTTCCCTGCAGTTTGTGGACTTGTTGATTATTCTTTCTGGTTATGAGCATAAGTTAGTATTTGCCTCTTTCCAACACATACACCATGCAAAAAAGATATTAGGAAGTGTGCTTAATTGCAGTTACAACAACGTGGCTAGGATAGATTGGAGTGTGAGTTTTTAATGCCAATCATGAAATAAAAACTATTGAACCAAGGAATGAGTGTAAATCAGATACTCATAGGATATTTTTGCAGCATTTAAAGCAAATAAGATCTCATTATTATAGAATTAAAACTAAATTAAAGTTTTCATAGAAAATTTCTTAGTGTATCTCTAAGTGGGAAGATAACGACAAAGCCTCCCTGCAAACTTTGAAAGATAGAAATTAAACAACATAAAAAGGAAAAAAAAAAAAGCAGTAAAGGAATCAGACAGTCCTGCTTGAATGAAAGTAGATTTTCTTCAGCTATTAGGCTGGAAGCAAATGATCTTCCACCAATTTACTGCTGCAAAAATAATACTAAATTATTTTCATGGGAAGTATGAAATAATTTTATAGGACGCATATGAGTATCGCTACCTTAGCTATTTCATTTGTTTTTACTCAAAGGTATTTAAAAAACAATCAACCACTGTAGTTAGATTTCTAAAGCTTTCCTAATGAGCAAAGATCTAAGAATGCACTGAAATATGAATTTTATTTTGTCTATTCAGCGGGTAGCTTAATTGTTATGAATACTGTAGGATATAATAAGGCTGGATTAGAATCATTCCCTTGAAAAATAATGGTAAATCCAATGGGAATAAATTATCAGGTTCTACACTGAGATTCACAAATTAATAAATTGGACAGTGTTCAAATATTTTTGTCTCACTCAAGTCCCCTTAGTAGGTATATTGTGGTGAAAGAAATTAAGTGGTTTTGATTTTTTATAATTGCAATACATTTTTGTCTATAAAATGGTCCTTAGCTAGCTATTTTTAATTTTATAATCAATCTCCACCTATTTCCTGGAGAAAATATGTAGCCCTTTTATGTAAAACTTCCCCCAGGCAGGGCTGTTGAGGTTGTCAACAGTAACAGAAACTGTGCTGCAAACCTGCTAGTATCATGTGCCAGGCCTGGGTGACCTCTCAGTAGAAAAAACTATTCTTGCACTTATGCACTGTTAACTAGTCTTTAATTTTCTTACCAAGCCTTTGGCAGGGACTATAATTCAAACTAGAGGTTCTTCCTCGGCTAGCATGTGAAGAAGGACCAATCTCTGCCAACATATTCATATTTTAATACATAAGTATCAACACAAAAGTGACAGTAGTATTACTGATATTAATGGAAGACACAGAAGGGCAGACTTATCAATAAAGCACCATCTTATGCATATGAATCATGTACCTCAGAATAAAGGGAACAACACTGGCTTATTTTTCATCCTCTTTTTTAAGGTGCACATGGACCTGGGCCTGTGAAGTTGGCAGTACCTCAGGCCTTCAATTCCTTTGTGTTTGACTTCACTGCGGGCAATGCTGACAGCAAGATTTCCATGACTTCTCTCAACTCCCACACTTTGGGTAGTGTTGCGACCAAAACCCCTATTGGTTTATTCAAACAATCTTTTATTTTCCAAAGGGAACAATGCACTTCTTTAAGAAAAAGCTCTTTGGGGGCTTTTTGAAAGATTGGAAATTCAAATATATACTTGCACTTTTCCAGTTAGAAAAGAGTTTCGTTTAATCATGGCAATACTTTGAACTAACAAACTTATTATACTTACTCATAATATATTAATATTTGCCCAATACCAAGCATAACACAATGCTACACTGGATACCTAACTGCTACCACTTAATGATGCTGAAGTTATTGAAAATGATACTCGTGGTCTCATCTCCCTTTTCTTCCCCTGTGGACTTCTGTATCAAGACAACTTATACTCGAACTTTTCCGTTCACTTTACACAAAACAGCAGTAACTGTTTCCTATAAAACCAGTCATTCATTAAAAGGATTCAGAGGCCGGCGCCGCGGCTCACTAGGCTAATCCTCCGCCTAGCGGCGCCGGCACACCGGGTTCTAGTCCCGGTCAGGGCGCTGGATTCTGTCCCAGTTGCCCCTCTTCCAGGCCAGCCCTCTGTTGTGGCCAGGGAGTGCAGTGGAGGATGGCCCAGGTGCTTGGGCCCTGCACCCCATGGGAGACCAGGAAAAGCACCTGGCTCCTGGCTCCTGCCATCGGATCAGCGCGGTGCGCCGGCCGCAGCGCGCTGGCCGCGGCGGCCATTGGAGGGTGAACCAACGGCAAAAGGAAGACCTTTCTCTCTGTCTCTCTCTCTCACTGTCCACTCTGTCTGTCAAAAAAAAAAAAAAAATAAATAAATAAATAAAAGGATTCAGGAGGTGAACTTCCCTAAAAGAGTGTGTATAAATCATGGGGACTGTATATTCCCTTTAGGCGATAAAACAACAAAGTATGCGGGGTTAGTAAAGGATTATTAGGCCCTTATATTTTATATGAGACCAGCTCTTATTAGGGTACATTCTTCACTAGTTGGGACAAACATCTTGAATTTGAGATAATTCAAAAGCTTTGAGAGCCAAAAAGCATCCATCTTGCTTTTCTCTTATTTTAAAACCTGACAACCCCAAGTCCTCAATCAACTCCTCAGCTATAAAACTTTTGTCTTCTGACTTCCAAGTCTAAAAATTCAGACCAGTTTTTGTTCACAATAAATAGTGCAGCGACAGAGTTAAGTGACTTGCAAAGGTTCCCCATTAAGAGTGTGGATTTGCCTTTTGAGATGTCACAAGGATTTACATTCAGCCTGTTCACTTTAAGGCAGATATACTGGATTGCTGATAGACACAGATGGTGTACTTCAGGCCAGGGGAATTTGGTCTCCAGGCCTAAACACAGTGGCTCTATTTTCAAATTCTGACATGAAGCTTACAGCAGGCACTTCTCCCTGGATCAACATCAGACTGTATCATAGCAGGTGCAGTGAAAGAGAAAGGCCTTACAGAGCCATCACAGATCTAAAAGGCCATTTTTCTGTCTCAACTCAAGGCTGACCTGTCCAGTGCCACAGATGTTGGTGGATCCATCCCCAAGCCCTGGCAGCACACCTGCTAGCATGTCCTCACAGTTCCTGCAGCTGTTACAGGCCTGGCTGCAGTCACTAAATGGGAATTTTTAGGCCATTGGTACCCACGATACTTGGAAAATATGAGCACAAGCCCACATCTTAAACATTAAGCTGGCATTTGGATTTTGAGAGACTCATAGCCTCATATTATGAATGATTCCAGTTTCAATGAAAACATGTTTTAATAGAGTTCTATTAAAATCCATTCTTTTCAATGGGGGATTATTGCTAATGCTAGTCAGGTGAGTGACTCATGCGCTGCCTATTTTAAATCCTTGCTCCTCAGTGAGGAGCTGCATTGGATGTTACACAGGGATATTTGTTAGACTCCACCATTAACCAGGATGCAATGCAACTTGTAGGCTTATTTGGTTGATCTATGGAAGGTACCCTTTTAACAAATGTCTAAGAGTAGCTATGAGATGACTGTTAAGTTCTTGGCAAAGAATTAAAATCTTGGCCTGATGCAATGAAAATCAATACAGTTTCAGTTAGTTCCATTGCTACAGGGAGCAAGAATGAAACCAACCAGAGGCTTTCAGTCAGTGAGTTTCCCCTGAAATTATGATAGCTTCTGTGAGCAAAAAGTTAAGACAGAGTTACTTCCAGCAATTTATAAACCAAGAGTTTGTCTATTTCATGTGACTTTTAGATTCAAGAACAATTTCTACAAAATGTGCTAGAAAAGATACTACTTTAAGACAGACTTTTAAAAGCAAATAGTTTCTAGTATTAAATTATTTGAAATAATGAATGACATCAATATACAGAAACTGGATTTTTGGAGGGAAAGTGGCACAAAGAGTATAACAAAGATATTTTGAACAAGCAGAAATGTATTTGATTTAAGTTTATGTTTTTCTTTTAATCATTAGAATATAAAGCTAAAATTGTTTAGAAGATTAAAAGATTTCCTGCTTTTATTTTTAAAAGGAAAGAATTATCATGCCAAATATACCTCAAATATAGGGTCATTTTATGTTATCTTTTCATTTTGTTCCTTCATATATGTCATTGTGAAAAAAAAGAAGTAAAAATGAGGTAGTAAAAGTATCAAAAACATTTATGCAGATTTAGTTGATCTCTTTGGGCTTGACTATATGACAACACATGTTGGCCAATTTTTATAGGAAATCTATGCCAAGTTTATGAATAAAACAGAAAAAAATTAAGTTTAGACACCAGTTCCAGAAGATAAACATTTGGTATTAAAGCACCTTATTTAGTAAGAACAAAAGCAAAATCTTATATGGGGTTGTATATGCTATTAAGGGATAGATACAAAGAAACATGATATAAAAATTTAAAAATGATAATTTAAATATTTAACAGTTAATATGAACAAAGATCAGAAACAGGGCTTGTTTGTAACATATTTAAATCCTAAACTGAACACATTAGAATGGAAAACTGAAAAATGCTTGGAAGATTTTCTTTGATAATGCAACACATTGAGAGTTCTCTCTTGATCTCTTAGTTCCCTTCATCAAAACTTCAAAAGAGAATGACTCTAGAGCTTGAGAAATACATATTTAAAACAGAAGGTGTACCTGCAAATCATTGTTGGATGTCCAAAAAGTTATAAAGAAAGAAAAAAACTACCCACCTGCAATAGAATTTCATTTTATCAAGGATTGAATGCTAAGGTGTCATTAATAGGCCAACTTACATTAATAAGTTCAACCTCCCAGATTTTTTTCAACAGGTCCATTGATGTGTAGCCATTAATTAGGAAGGCTTTGGTGTAGTCACCCAGTTCAATTGAATCCAGCCACTCAGCTACAGAGGTGGGATGGTAGCCATCATGACCAATGGGTCTCATCTGTAATTAAGAAAATTGCATTAGGGTTGATTTATACTGTTTCCTTTGTGTTTCAACAACAGAATTCATCCTATCACTTGGAAATTTATCTGTTATGAAGACAACAGATAAGAAAAACAAGATACTTCACACACAATTCCAAATCATTAGTAATTTTCATGCTGTGTTAGTTTTCAAAACTACATGTGGAAATTTCCAATTTAGCTGCTAAATGAACTCCAATATTTGAGAGAATGAAATATGTCAGATTTCTGTTATAGATATTATTGATATTGTTAGATGGACTTTGAAGTGATGTCAGTTGACTGGTATTCATTTCAATGCCAAAGGCATGAGGAACTGCACTTCCAAATCATAGATAATTCTCATATGCACAGCATCAAAGCATGGGAAAATATTGCATGGTTTAAGCATTCAAGAGGAATTCATGTCTATGCAAGACATGCATTGTAGGTAGTGTGAACATGCTGCATGACATAGTGCTTGGGTAAACCAGTCAAGAAGAGGGTTTGGGTGTTTTAAGCCAGAGCATTCTGCATTGACTCTACAGGATGTTAGACACGAATAGAGAACCTGCTAGCAGACATACTCCTATTTTTTGTCAGCTATATACAGATTTTTTTTAATACTTTAGAACAAAGAAGTGTGACAGCAACATCATGTTTCTGAGTTTAAATTGGAGTGTGAAAGTAATTTAAGCAGGAGGAACTTCTGGGTTTAAAATTTCGTGTGGATTATTCTAGCGCTTTAGGTTTTATTTGAAATATGAGTTGAATCTGTGGTTCTTGCTATTTGAAGTGACTCACTTCTAAAACTTGGGCTGCTTTGCCTGCTATTCCACACATCTAATGCATCAGGTACAAAGGACAGCTGGCACTTCATCAACCTGATGTGAGCCTTCAGTGAAATTTATGGTGGGATCAGCTAATCCTGGTCAAAATGCAACACAGATGCTCCTCCTCCTTCTGATTCAAGGAGATAAGTACTAATGGAAATCTATATGATTCTGATTTGTGAGCAGAGAAAGGATTAGCCCAGGCATCAGGGAGTCAGATTTTTATCTAAAACATGTTAAGCTCTTTGTCACTATGTAGAGTTTCCATTTTTGAAATTGTCCTTCCTCCTTCATTTGAAGCTACTTTTCCTCCTTTCTGTTTTCTTGTTGGTCCACTTCCCAATCTCATCTTTATTTTTAGGTTTAAATATCCTTAGTTTAAAGTTTCTGGGCAATTCCTTACTTGCACTGGAGGTTTTAGTGCATCAGACTTTTGTATTTCACTGTGACATTGAATGACCCATTTTAGCTACTGATTAAATGTTTGTTCAGATAACACATAACTCATTGTTTATTACACAGTAGATACAAATGTAAATGACAATGCAGGGTTTGTAAAATAAGGTTTAATGGCATTTGCACAAACACAAAAATACAGGCATGTAGAATTGGAGAATAAGACCCAGAGTGGAGTCTCTGAGGCATTAAGTACCTTCGTATCCTAAAGACAGTCGCAAAAATATGGGGGCTAGGTAATTCTCCAGGACATGCTCAGAGGTGATTGAACTAACTCTGCTAACTTGAATAATCACCCAAACCTAAAAAAATGTCCTGACCTGACTTCTCCAGTTAACATAAGGAAATAACTGAAAAAAGGAAAGAAGGAGAAAGAATCACTGGTGTTGAAATTAACACTGTGACAGGGAGATCCTGCTGTTAGCTTGCCCAGGAAGCTGACCACCCAACAGTTGATACCAAAGACAAGCTTAGGTAATCTTCATTAATCCATTTGGGGTGCACTGGCTGTTTTACATCAGAGAACTGTTTAATGGAGTCCTGATAGGCTGCCCCCAAGCATTTATATCACTCCCTGAGACAGCAATCACAGGTCACCTGCCACACAGAGGTTGTTGATTGCCAGTGTTCGCTGAAGAATCAGGATACACACCAGAGGACTGGCAAGAAAACCTATTGAAGTGTAACTAAGTTTGCCTTTTCCCCAATCCTTGACCCAATACTAGGGAATATAGAATCACCAAGGAAAGAGCTGACAATTGCTTGGGGAAAGCCTAAACCTGGAGGGGGAAGGGTGTAAAGGCAATAAAATCAAAGGTTTAGAAAGGACTGTAACTGAGTTCTCAATATTTTATATAATCAAAAACTTATGGGATGTGTCTGAGATAATATGAAGAAGTAGTACAGAGAGTCAATTGAACTTGAGTGAAGGTTGTTGTTAGAAAAAAAAAATCACATCAGCTTCTCGTTGAAGGCAGACTGTTCAGTAATCTGGTTACTACCACAGTCAAGTTCTCCCAGATCAACCTTACAGAGGTGAGAGGGAAAGAAATACTTGGTGGAAGGATGAAAGACAGGGGCAATATGGAGGGCACAGGTGAAGAGACCTTGGAACAGAGTAGGCTGATGTGTGTGGGGCTGGGGTGGGGAGGGGGACTCATCCATCCACTCATTTGGTAAATATTTAAGCAGAGCCTGTACTGATGGATACTCTGGAAAGAGCAGGGAACACAACAGTCACGGTCTTTCCCTCATGGAAATTATGCTTCTTAATTAAAAATACATGCACAGATGACCAATAAATTTTGACGGTTCTGCATACCTGAAGAGAGGAAACTATTAGAGCCAAATGAAGTTACAAAATTAACTTGACGTGTATTCAATGATATGCAGATTCGTTACTGTGCTGAACAATAATTTCTTCCAAAGTAATTCTCCCATCTGTTCCCTTATTTCTGTTCCTACTGCCACTACTCTGTTTAGGGTCTTATTAGCACTTGCAAAAAATTCATGTTATAGCCTTCCACCTGGTCTCTTACCTTTAGTTCAGCTTATACCTTGCTACTTAACATTAATCTTTTTAAAAGCTTTAAGTCAACCCCTGTCCCCAAACCTGAATGTCCTATTCCAGCATTTAAGGCCAGTTGAGATCAATCTAATATCTCACTGTATTATATGTATACTAATGAATGTGATTAGATGTATGTGTATGTCTATATAGTACAATAAATTGCTAGCCGTTCCCTGGATGTGAACTGTGCAAAACATAGTTGTAAGTTTGCTAATTAATTTTCTATAGTTTGATTACTTTGACACTACCTCTGGAGTGATTTTTTTCCAGGACTGGCTTCTCTTTTTGGGCTCTAACATACAAATTTTAACCCTTTGTTGGATATTGCACATAGATGTCCAATAATTATCACCGGTATAAGTCATAATCAAATTTATGTTCTTCAGCTCAAAAGCAGCTCCACTACACCATGTTTCCCATCTCAGTCACTGGGGGAATTAACACTTCATTGTCCAAGTAGAAGCTTAGGCATCACTGTTTGCTTCTTTCTGATTACCATAATATTCAGGCAACAATTCCTATAAATTCTTGATTTCCAATATGTGTCTCAATCCAGTTTCCTTCTTCCAAAATGGACTTTGGAACCTGACAATCACAGTTATTTATTTTACTGGGTGATCTTTGGAGCCTCACTTTCCCATTTTCTAAGATAAGCACGGTAATATCCAGCCCAAGTGGTGGTGTTGTAAGGATGGTATGGTATAGAGTATGTAGGTTGCTGAGTACAGTGCTTTGAATACATCAGCCCTTCAATAGCTCTTAGTTCTCTTCCTGCTCCACTATCCTAAATTAGGTCCTTGCTCATTTTGAAACTGCACAAAATTCTGCCCTTGGCTGCTAATCTTTTCGATGTCCAATCAAAACTCTTCTCTCATCTCTTCCTCTTTCCCTCATCGCCTTCTTTACCTTGCTTTAGAAAGGCACATGTCTGCTTGACGTCTCACTCCTCTTTCCCTCAGCTCACAGCTGTTTTTCAGAAACAGAGCTAACAGGGTCATCCAAGTGGGTTGAATTGTTGTTTCTAATTTTCTGCTCTCTTCCTGTAGCACCATGTCTCTGTGGTCTTTACCAAGGGAGCTGCATTATACCCCACTGTGGCTGATGTTACTTCTCATTCCCATGGATGATGGCCAGTGTAACAGATAGCAGTATCGGTCCTCTCTATAGGCAGTTTATAAATGAGGCCTCTGTGCTTCTGTGTTCTACTCATTCTTTGTGTTCTTGTGCTATTCTTATATACACATGTACCTATACATATATATCCTTACGTAAGAATAGCAACTGCTGAGTAGTTGCATAACTGCTGTTACTAGGAGAAACATGAGGACTTGTGGGGCAAACCCAAATTTAACTCAAAGCTTGGAGTCTATTCTAGCTTGATGGAGCTCAGGAAAGTCCAGTTGAAGTTAGCTGACTCATGGACCCATGGGTAGATGCTTTTAGTTTTTGTTGTAAACTGCTGAAATTTTGATGTACTTGGAGAAACAAGATAGAGTTACTCCTTGTTTCAAAAGCTTTGGTGTTTATACACTGTGCCTATAGAATATAACCTAAGCTCTAATTTATGAATCCATTAGCAAAGGCATCCCCATGAAACAGAGAAACATTAGGAATGCTGAGCTATGCTAATGTGAAGATTCTTCCTAAGTTAACCTCCCTGTCACGTAGACACACCTACCTATGCATCATTATTATTCCTAAATGAAGTCCCTATGGTATGAGTCTGACTTCTGGGGTATAATCCGCTACTTACTTGGCAGTATACCTCCGTACCTTTGTTCATGCCATTCCCTCTGCCAGGAATGCTGTTTCTACCTGTTCTCCTGTTGAAATTGCATCTGTCCTTAAAAGGTCCTATTAAACACTATCTCCTCTGTGGAGGCAATTCTGATATTACCCTTATTTCCAAGTGAGCATTTGTCATATCTTCTAGATTCCTATAGTAATTTGCAAATATTTCTATTGCAGTATTATAAAAGTCAATTTTTGATAATAGTAATAAGAATATCTGCTTTTCACCGGACTGCCAAATCCTTGGTGAAGAAACAAGGCTTAGTCATTTTTGTAGTCCCTAAAGTGTCCAGGAACATACCTCACACATGGTAGACATCTGCTAAATGTTTACTAAGTTAATGGACTTACTGAACTCATGAAGATCAAATGGCACATACATTTCAGTGTCATGGTATCCATTTATAGGGAAGATTTATATTTTGTACTCCCGGATATTACAAAACTAAGGTTATTTTTTAGGGCCTAACAGTAACATTTACAGCTATTTAAAACCCCCATGTACCAGGAACCACTTCCAGGCTTCCAGGTAGCATGATGTATTACCAAAATGAAACAGACTTTGTTTCCATAGTTCAGTAGTCTAGTAGCTATGTCTATTAGCTATGTATCACGGCAAGGCACTTCATCTCTCTCTGTTTCAGTGTTGCAATGCACAAAATGAAGATGTTGGACCAATGATTGGAAAAATTTTTTATCCTACCTAAATTTTATAATCCTGTGATTTTAAACTAATTTTAATATTTATTTTATTTACCAACTAAAGAAAAAAAATAAGCCTAAAGGCAACACACACACATGCTCTCTCTCTCTCTCTCTCTCTCACACACACACACACAAACACATGATAGGACATTGCAGACTGAAGATCAGATGGCATTCACATTTCTTTCAGGAATCTTCAACAATACCCACAGGTACTACTGTGACTGTTTTGTTAAATTAGCAATGATTAAATTCTTTTTGTAGCAGGATCATTTGGCAAGACAGAGTTCGGGAGAGACAGCTTCATGGGACTTCTGGGCAACTAGCACTACTGAGCATGAGTGGGAGTCAGGAACTGTCTATAATCTGAGAGAGACAGCAGTGGGCCAACAGCAGGCATTCATAACAGAGGCTCAATACAAGGCAATCTGATTCAACTTGTTGAACTCAAACGTTTGGGGAAAAATTTAAGACAGAAATTGCAGGCAGTGATGGAGCTTTAGTCTTGAGGAAATTTAGATATATTGATATATTTTACCATACACCTTCCTTATTGTATTTGCTGTGTGTGCAATGACTTCTCTTCAGGAGCCTCTGAAAGCATACATGGTCTCAGAGAGAGCATACTGTGTAACATCACAGGCAACACAGTGGGCAGAGAGACCAAAGGACAGTGCTCTGTACAGTTCTGGGGTTTCAGGGTGGGGGGTGTCAGAGCTGCATAGCCTAGTCTCTGAGACTGCTTGATCTACTTCAACCAGAGTAAACTATTCGTAAGTGTCTCACACAGTTAAGAAGAGAAGAGAGGTTTTCTTTGCTTTAAAAAGAAATATTTAAAAACTACTGATCTAGAAGACTTTTATAAGATTATGATTGCCATAGTTTCATTTTCTTTTCATTTTCTCAGGTAGTTTTTGACTTCCAATGTATAGCTAAATACAACACATATATATATATATATTTATATTTATATATGTAATATATATAAATATATAAATATACACATATTTATATATATAAAATACACATACATATCTAGCCTATTACTCTTTCTCTCTGCCTGAAATGAGCTTTGTCTGTGCAAGTAAGTTTTATACCTTGTGAGATGACAGAACCATAGAGGGGAGATATAACAAAAGGAAGGTAATGAAGACAGATACAAGAGTAAAAAGAGAATGATACAAACTTTATACTAGATCTGGGATTAAATACAGTAGTTCTCAGTGGAACAAGAGATTAAGCCAGAATTATGATATTGGCATGGTAATTAGACCAAGAGAATTAGGAATCCCCAAAAGTCAGTAATAGATTAGACAGGTATTTTTATGTCCGAATGTTTTATAAAATTGAGAAAGAGACTACTTGTTGTCTGCCAAAAACTGTCCTCTTTTCTTCCCATATAATGGGGCTTAAATTCAGCTCACGCCTGTCCAATTAGGGGCAAGACACATCAGCTTATTTTCTGGCTGCTGCTATGAGAATGTGTGTTTGCACCTAAGGGATGCTGATTAACTTCAACCTAAAAGAGGTTCCTCACTATTGAGCTCCTCTGTCTTTGTCTTCTCATAAGCTGCAACAGCAGTCTGCAGTCCAGCTTTGAGACAGGGGCACAACAGGACACTAGGGTTTTGGAAATGTTTTTCAAAGCTTAATGTGCATAAAATCATATGGGGGAATCTTGTTAACATTCAATTCTAATTCACTAGGTTGAAGGGAGGATCTGAGATCCTGCATTTCTACAAGGTTCTCGGTGATGGACTACATTTTGAGCAGCAATGTTTTAGAAGATGACAGAGCAACAGATAAAAAGCCCTGGGCCCTTCCAGAATAGAATAGAACAGGGCCAACTTATAAACCTGGACTTCTCATTTCAAACTGTTATATGAGAACTATAAAGATTCTACTCTTTTTAAAAAAAACGATTTATCTTACTTATTTGAAAGGCAGAGTTACAAAGAGAGAGAGGAAGAGACAAGAGAAAGAGAAAGATCTTTCTCCTCTGATTCACTCCCTAAATGACCACAATGGTCAGGGCAGGGCCAGATTGAAGCCAGGAGCCAGGAGCCAGGAGCTTCATTTAGGTCCCCCATGTTGGTACAGGGTCCCAGGGACTTGGGCCATCTTCTACTGCTTTCTCAGGTGCATTAGCAGGGAACTGGATTGGAAGTGGAGCAGCAGGGACTTGAATGGGCACACATATGAGATGCTGGTATCAGAGTTAGCAGTTTTACCTGCTATACTACAATACCAGTCCCAAGATTCTATTCTTTAAACCACTATAAAGAGGGGTATTAAAAAGTTCATGGAAAATGCTTCTAATGAAAAAACTATGCAGAGATTTTAAGATCTTTGAACCAAAATAAAAATTATCTTTTAATCCAATTTTCCATGACATTTTTGATGTATACTCCTATTGTGATGGTCTCTGTTCTAGCAGCATAGCTCTTCATTGAGCACAAACATAACTGAAATAAGGAAATTTCATATAGAGCATTTAAAGGACACTTGTGCCTCCATTTGACAGTACAATGTATAGTTTCTGGTTTTGTGTAGCCATAAACTTTCATACATGTGGCTGTTAAAGAAGCTTCAGGAAGTGGGGCATTTGGCCTATTTGTTAAGACGCCAGTTAGGATGCCAGCATTTCACATCTGGAGTAGCTGGGTTCAATCTCTGGCTTTAACTTGTGATTCTACCTTTCCACCAATGCGTACTCTGGGAGGCAGGGGTGATGGTTGGAGTGATTAGGCTCCTGCTACCCATGTGGGAGACCTTGATTGAGTTCCTCAGCTTTACCCCAGGGACTCCTGTGAAATTTGGGGGTTAAATAAGTGGCTTGGAGCTCTGTCTCTGTCTCTCAAATCAGAACACTATTTAAAAGGAAGCTTCATTGCTCCATTTCTTTAATCTGTATTTCTTGGCATAGTCCTTTCAATCATACCACGACCCCTTTGTAGTAACTGTACAGGGATAAGAGGTGGGAAACATAGAAAAACCTGAAGTTACTAGCTTGGAAACCTGGGTACATGGTGCTATTATCAGTTGAGAAAGAAAATAAAATAGACTGGGATGATTCGATCATTTTGAGATATGAGAAACATGAGAAATTAGAGATGTTGTATAATGGCACTTTAAAGTTTGGGGAAATAGCCGGTTTTGCACATCATCAGTAGCATAAGCACTGGCTGCTCTGCTCATTAGTTGTATGACTTTGAGGAAATGATTTGTGCTTCCTAAGAATTTTCTGAACAGTAATGGTAATGAGATTTGTCATATGTGTGCGACGAAACAATGCAAGGATTAAGCACAGCTCTTGGCACAGAAGCACTTAGTAAGTAATAGTTATTTTTATCATAGGTGGGAGCTGCAGTCATGCATGATAACATGGTAAATGGCCTGAGAATAAGCCAACACTTTCAATGCATAAGGAAAAGATAAGAATCATACTTAGGAGACCAAAAAAGGAATGGTTGATATAAGAAGAGAAGCAGGGGAGACCAATTTCAAGGAGGGAGGGGCCAGTAGTGGCAAAGTGTTGCAGAGAAATTTCATTAAGATGGAGAAAAAGGACTCATGGGATCTGGCCAACAGGTCTCCAAGGCCTTTACTGAGTACAGAAGCTGGCTTCATGGAGAGGAGGAGCTGAGGAAGTGGAAAGCGCAAGCTGAATGATTCTGCTGAGGAGTTTGTATGGGAAGAGGACAGAGCTGGATGTTGTGGGGAACACAAAGGAAAAGGCATGGAAAGGGATAAGAAACGAGGATTAAGGAGCAGGAAGGTCAGAGTAATGAAGGCACAAGTCCAAGAGACTGAGTGGCAGGCCTTGCTTTCTGCTTGGAAATTGTATTTGCTTTTCTTGGAAATTACAGCACTGAAGAGTGCAAGTTGGAGCTAATGTTGGGGTTAATAATCTCTGTGTTAAAAGAGAGTATAGAAACTTCATGACTTAGACTTGGTGGGAATGGGACACTTGTATGTGATGTCCACAAATGATCTTCTGGTGCAAGACCCCACATCTTCAGGCACTGTCTTCTGTGGGGTGCACTTCTCCCCAGATATAACTAGACAAATCTATCACTCTTGAAGCCCACCTCTTCCTACAACCCTAATATGTCAGGTACAGCTACTTATACTTGATTATGAAGCAGCAATGGGCTGTGGCTTCTCTTTTCCCATCTGGATGTACTTCGTAACTCTCAGACTTTTAGTATTACAAAATTTAGTATTAGTGGCCGGCGCCGCGGCTCACTAGGCTAATCCTCTGCCTTGCGGCGCCGGCACACGGGATTCTAGTCCCGGTTGGGGAGCCGGATTCTGTCCCGGTTGCCCCTCTTCCAGGCCAGCTCTCTGCTATGGCCAGGGAGTGCAGTGGAGGATGGCCCAAGTACCTGGGCCCTGCACTCCATGGGAGACCAGGATAAGTACCTGGCTCCTGCCTTCGGATCAGCGCGGTGCGCCGGCCGCAGCGTGCTGGCCGCGGCGGCCATTGGAGGGTGAACCAACGGCAAAGGAAGACCTTTCTCTCTGTCTCTCTCTCTCTCACTGTCCACTCTGCCTGTCAAAAATATAAATAAATAAAATAAAAATTAGTATTAGTGTTGGAGCTTTTGTAATACACACAGCTGATATTGTTGGATAGCTCTCTTTATTCTTGCTTCTTGTTCTAGCCTCTTATGCTCTGCCCTGCTGCTATTCAAGACTAGGACTAACAGCATCCAGGAAAATAAACCAGGACAAGCAGTGCTGGCAGGAGGTATGCTGCCAAGTCCCAAGGCAGGTCTATCAAGTGATGTGAGGATCAAATCTCCTACAGGCTGTGAGACCCGGGCTTAGACATCACTGTATTTTTTCATCAGTGGTTCTTAAAAGGCTGATTGAACATGAAAGAGAAAGGCTGATCCACTGACCATGGGGCCCCAGAAAAAAGTCTATCTATCACCATCTAAATGCTATGGGCATTTAGAGAGACGTATCTACAAAATGGATAACACTATTGATGATAAGAACATTGCCTAACAAGTACATGAGACTTTAAAGATTTAACATTTTTAAGTCATTTGTGAAGGGTTTTAGGTAGTATTTGGGCAAGTGTCCTTTATGGAGCCTGAGAATCTGGGTAGTCCATGTAATGATATCCCTTTGTGGGAATTAACAAGATTAACACATCACCACGGTTCTTGGGACGAAAACATGATAAGGTCTCTGTATTGTGCCTCTGTAGCAAAGCAGGGGTACAGGTACAAATAAATATGCGGCTTAAAGCCCTTTTGTTTATACCAGACTCTGTTATGGATAAAATCTCCATAACAGAATAGAGAGAAACTTAAACCCTCAAAGGTAAGAGGATTGTGACTCGTGTCGCAAGGGGCTCACAATTGCTGATGGTGATAAACTCTTTTTTTGTTTTACCCACTGCTAACTGAGCCTCACCAATTTGGGAGACCCTCAAGTGTTCAGACAAGTGAAGACTCCCAGCTTTAGATAGGGGGCAGGAGCAGCGAAGAGCTACTCTCTGGATATTACTTGGCACCCAGGTCTAAGGAATCAAGGGAAATTCATGTGCTTTGGATTGGACCCTATCTCTCATTGCCCCATGGTTTCTACGTCAATGAAAAAGAGAAATGAGGCCGGCGCCGCGGCTCACTAGGCTAATCCTCCGCCTAGCGGCGCCGGCACACCAGGTTCTAGTCCCGGTCGGGGCGCCGGATTCTGTCCCGGTTGCCCCTCTTCCAGGCCAGCCCTCTGCTGTGGCCAGCGAGTGCAGTGGAGGATGGCCCAGGTGCTTGGGCCCTGCACCCCATGGGAGACCAGGAAAAGCACCTGGCTCCTGGCTCCTGCCATCGGATCAGCGCGGTGCGCCGGCCACAGCGCGCCGGCCGCGGCGGCCATTGGAGGGTGAACCAACGGCAAAGGAAGACCTTTCTCTCTGTCTCTCTCTCTCACTGTCCACTCTGCCTGTCAAAAAAAAAAAAAAAAAAAAAAAAAAAAAAAAAAAAAAAAAAGAGAGAGAAATGAATTAAGGTCTAGCCCAAAGAGGGCTTGAGATATCCCTAATTTTGTTAAGTTTTAGAACATGGAACAAACTAAACGTGAAGCAACTGAAAATAAACAGTGCACAGATAAATGATATCATGGGTGATCAGCCATAGAAGTACTAGCCAGACTAGTCAAGCCTCTAGCCATCAGGGATATGGGGCATCCTCTTGGTCAAAGGTGCAGGGCTGACAACAAATTACAGGAGTAAGCTGCCAAAACAGGCAAATTTCATGAATCATGGTTGGAAAAATAATTGCAGTAACAGCAGCAACCACAAAGCAGTCTACTGCTTTTAAAGCAGCGTGAGTGATTTAATGGTCAGGCATTGGTCTTATCCTCCTCAGTTTTATCTGTGCACCTGAAGAATAACAACTCTATCTATGGTTCACTTGAGGACAGTTATCTGACATGTGGGATCTGTGTAGGGTGTGGATGAAAAGACCAAAAGAACCACTACACAGTATACACATAAACATAGTCCTAGGATTGAATTATTTTATTGAATCATTTTATTGTGCTTTTCCCCAGAGCTTTTGATAAAACGAGTATTTTAAAAATTCAATAAAAGGAAATGTTTTCACCATCTTTTTATTTTGAAAATGCTTGCTGAGATAATGTTGACCCCAGAGCCCTTTGTTAAACATCACTATTTGTTTTGATTTATTTCCTTGTTGCACAACTACTTTATGAAGCAAGGGCTCAAAGATGAGCAAGGATTTATTGCAACTAGAGTAAGATGCTGAATAATGCTCCCATCATTCACATTTTCAAGCTCCACCAGTGATGAGAACTATATTTAGAAAAAGACACAGGGTCTCTTTTTTCTCTTACATGTTTTCTGACATTCATGTAGCCATTCTGAGGTTAATATAGCACACTGCTTTGCTCTTAAAGCAGAAACTTTAAATGCTACTATAAATCAGGAAAATTATTTGCATGTTTTTAGCCTCAACTAAAAATTCCCAAACTTGAGTCTTCAGAAGATAATGAATGTTCTGAATGTCAATTCTTTTTATTTGATATTTAAAAACCATGTCCTTCCCCAGAGCCTCCAGACATGTGCATAATAAATAACATCATCTACAGAAGCACTTCAAGCAGAAAATGTACCATAAAACCAAAGTTAGCTGTATACAAATGAATAGCTTATGTTCTGTCTGCATAGAGCAGTACAAAAGATATCACTCACACAGCAGTCAAAAATTAGCATAGTCACATTCTATTAGAGAGTTACAAAAATGAGGATGCAGCATCCATTCATCCATCTACTCACTCACTCAACAAATACTAACAGGGTACCTACTGTAACTTGGTATGGTTCTGGAGATATCAGTGAATAAAACATACAAAAGTATAATTTTTATGGAGTTTACCTTCTAAGTGAATAAGACAGTTAACAATTAACAAGCATAATAAATAAGGTGTATATTATGTTAGAAGGTGATAAATGCTGTGAAAAAGAGAAAGGACAGCAGGGGGATTAGGAGTGCTGGAACCTTGTATAGAGGAGGAGGTACAGTGCTATATAAGATAGCAAAGGGACGTTTCATCTAGAAGACAAGATGTGAACAGAGATTTAGAGATGGTGAACTGGCTGTGTTGGTATCTAGGATGAGAAGGAACATCTACAGCAAAGACCCACACGCAGGGGAAAGATTCCTCCTTCAAGGAATCACAAGGAGATCAATAGGTTGGTGCATAACGAGCAGGTGCAGAGGGATGGGGAGAAGGTAAGAGAAGTAATCAAGGGCCGAATAAGGGAGAGTCTAGAAGGCTTTGTAAGGGCTGGCTTTCACTTTGAGAGAGATGAGGAGCCAGTACAAAAATTTGAGAAGGGGTGTGGCATGACGTGGCATGATGTGGCTTAGGTTTCGGTGGAATGACTCTGGCTGCCATGTTGTGAGTAGCTAATAGGGATGCCCTTTTCCAGAGGCTGTGGAAATAATCCAGAATGAAGCTGAGTGGCTTGAACAGTAGTCAGATTCTGGGCATATATTGAAGGCAGACCAACATGATTTCCTGAAACATAACATAAATTCGCCCTGTTTTCTAACATGGTATAATGGCTGCAGTTGTGTGGCAGGGATCTGAGCTTGAAAAGAACTTCATCACAGGTGGAAATTTATGGATGATTGGCAGTGTTGGTCTTGCAGGAGGATTTTCAGTAAGGAATCCAGAGACCTCAAAGACTTCACAGAAGGCAATTAAGGCAGATGCATCCAATCCAAGGGGCAACAGATGAAGATCAGAGGGGATGGGTGATTCTGAATAGATTTCAGGATCTGGCCTTCTGGAAGGGCCCTAGCTCAGCTCCCATGGACCATACCTTAAGACGAAGAGGCTTTGGTGGTGAAAGTGGTATATCCTGAAACATTTTCAGGACATTGGGAACAAAAGGAGTTAGCAGAATTGGCACCAGCAACTTCATTAGCAAACAGAGATGGTGCTATATTGCAGATATTGGTGCTGTCAATATTTGACACTGGTAGTTGGCAAATGGTGCTCCCACTGGCAGGCTTTGGTGGCATTGGCAGAACACTCATTTGGCATTTTCTAGATTGCCCTTGATGGGAAGATGATGGGCATGATAGCCAGTAGCACAGGCATCAGTACCTTTGACATATTGGACATCTGCAGTTCAGACGCAAACTTTGGAGCCATTAGTAGATCTGTCTTCCTCAATTGTTATTAACAGAGCTCAGGGCACTTTTGATAGGTCTTGGTGGCACTGTTTCAAGCTCTGGTGATCAGAGACATCAACAAAATAAGCCAGAGCAGGAAAGGCAGAAATGGGCAGATGGCACATAATCAGCCAGCGATCTAGTTGATGGGTGCACATGTGACATGAGACATCTAGAATGCGTCATTAGGAGAAATTTCAGTAAGGTATATATTATGCGGGTAACTATTGCTCTATGATTTCTTCTTGGTAACCTTATGCTATAGTACTGGTTTGAGTTCCTGAGAACTCCTTTTATATCTTTAGTTTAGGGATGATTTAATAAGTATTCCATCACCATTGGAATGAGAACAACAGTCACAGCAGTCAACAACTTTGTCCTCAGAAAAATATTTCCAGCCTTGTAACCTGTTCGTTTGTTTTCATTAGTTCAGAATTTTTAATTCCATGAGATAATGGCATGACTAAAGATCTTTAACTTATGAGAATCTCTATTCAGAGTCAGCTCGTAGAAGAGTTTAAGTAGTTATTATTTATTTAAGTCAACACAAATTTTTAAGCATAAAAGATATATGAATATATGATATATATACCTAGACATGGTATAAATGTAAAAGGGTTTTAGGTCCTTACTTCCAAGAATATGTGATTCTTTAGGTATACACCTAAAAGGTATACAAACATACAAAAATAAGTTAACAGCCAAAACATTTTTATATATTTGAGCAAAGGGAAAAAAAAATGAGTGGGTTAGAGAACCTTGGGGGAGAGTTCCTTCACACTTTCTCTTGGGGTTAATACATGGGGGGTGGAATTACTGAATGTGGGGTGTGTGTGTGTGTGTGTGTGTGTGTGGTGGGGTGGGGAAGAGAGAGAGATGACCTATGGGAACCTATTTCTCCTTATTGTCCCCAGTCCTAGCAGGGATATAGGCAGCATCATCTGTTTGAAGTGAATCTCTCAATGCCTGTTTGGCTAAAAATATCTATTCATTCTTTGAGAATTAGTTCAAGCATCATCCACCTGTCCAGAAAGTCTTCTCTCACTGTCAGATATTGAGCTTTTCTCTCTTCTTGTAGCATTTTCCACACAGTATTTTAGTTTTTGACATAGTTGTCTCTAAAATGTAGGTGGAACTCCTGAAGCAGGAATTAAATCTTACCTATTTTTTTTTTTTTTTGCATTCTCATTTCTGAAGCTACATTAGGGTTAAAATGAACTGATGGCCCAACTGAATGGATGGTAGTGACTCAGCAATTTCCTGATGAACATAATCCTGTCATGATTATGTGGGTGTTTGTAAACATTATGACCATGGAGTTGTATTTGCTCTCTTCCATCTTGCCCAAGCCTAAGAGGGATGCCAAGGTCTTGCAAAGCAAGGTCAATTGTTATTTAGTGTCTGCCTCATGTAGCTCTTAGAAAAGTATTCTGTCCAAAGTGGAAGCTGGTAATTGTTGATGGGAGATGATGTAATTGAGCCCTGGAGGCGAGATGATGGGAAATCAGTCTTCCCTACATTTATAACAAAAATCTCTTGTACATTTGTGGAGAACATTTCACATTCAGAATATTCTATATTACATTTACCTATTTAGAAAATTGTAAATACAGTCCTTTGCCACCAAGCAAGGTCTCTAAGTAAAGAAGTGTTGAGGTTAAAACTGATAATGTAACAGAAAAAGCTTTTAACCTGTCAGGACTTTGTGATTCATAAATTATAACCTTAAAATTATTTAAAATGTATCTATTTATCACTTACACCATCATGAATTCAGAGATAACAAATGAAGCTAAACTATATCTCCTCTTGAAGACATGAAAGAAGGCACCTGGCAGTTTCTGGAGTACTCATTTCCTCTGATGAAAGAAGTGATTATATGTTAGCTTGAAAGAAAGAAAGCTGAATTCCAGTTTACCAACATAGGAGATGATAGATCTGTGGGAGAAAACGAAAACGGCCAGTGATTGTTTTTCCAAAGGTGAATGTTTGGCTGGATGCTTCTCCAGAGTATAGCAATGCAGTGCTTTTGTGATAGAAGCTACAGAAGACAGCAGCTAAGAGCTTACGCTCTGGAGCCAGGCTGGCTGGTTTGAGTCCTTGACTCTGCACGTACTTGCTGTGTGACCTTAGGCAAGTTACTTAACTCCCGTGCTTTAATTTCCTCGCCTGCAATATGGAAATCTTATTTTCAGATGTAAATGAGTTAATTTAGAGTTAATGTAACAACATTTAGAACTGTGCCTGGCACACAGGAAATTTCTACCTTAGTGTTTGCTATTAACATGGCGGTTTGCCCTACAGTGTTTTTCTGATAAGCTCAGAATATCTTTAGAAATATGTGTTCTGAAGGTCCAGTGTTCACTGTGAATCTACAGAAGATCAACTAGCACACCAGTACCCAAAGCCAGACTCTGGATAAGAGGACTGGCAGTCTTCGAAATCTAAAAGACCTTTGATCACCAACAAAGAAAATAACCACAAATAAATACCAGGTGATGAGGAAGTGGTGGGAGAATATTCACTGTGTTATTAGCTCAGTCTGCACCACCTGTGGTATCTGCTTGGGTTTGGAGATTTTGACTCATTACAACTTGAAGGGTGTAATGGTGAATGAAACTTACAACTGGCTTTGTGACACTAGCCATATTGCAGAGGATGGGTGTAACAAATGGGAGGAAAAACCAGCCACACCTATCTGCTTGAACAAGCTAAATAAATACTTTGGGTCACTTTTGCTTGGAGTGGCGTGAGCTCTCACGAAACTCCTACCACAAAGAAATTTCTAAGGCACATAGGAATGGCCTTTTGATGTACCTGCCTCCACCTTCAGAAACCCTCTTTTGATTGCCTAAAGAGATGATAACTTCCCTTCCATTGAACAGCCAAAGTTTGTGATTTTACTAGTATTATAGCTCATGCTGTGCTCTGCCTTGTGTTAAAGTCACTTAAACATCGGCCTGATTTCCTTTGCTAGATTAAAATCTCCTTGAAGGCAGATGCTATGTAATTTCATAATTTTTCCCATCTGTGTACTATTTCTGGGAAATAAGTAGATGCTCAATGCATTTGCAGACATAAATTGAACAGAATTCACCTTTGAATTCTATTGATCAAAAATTAGGAGTGTTGCCAAATTCTATTCAAATATTAAATTAACACTGAGTTGAATTGTACAGTAAAGGAAGGCAATGATGGCTTATTCAAACTGGTGAATGCATTTTTGTAAAAACTCATATGGTTGTGCTTTTCTATGAAATCACAATGCCTTTAGCAATTTAATGGAAACATACTGACAAGGTCTGACTATTTAGCTTCTCAGTTCACTTCCATTCCATTGTATGGCCCATCAATTTATTGAGCCCTTGCTGTTTAAAGCACACTTTCCATTTGCCCTCCTCCCTCAATGCCTCTCCCATCTCACTTAGTGTTGGGAACTAAGTGCATTGCCTCATATGAGATGCAGCTGGGAAACCCTCAAGGGACTATGCTTATTCATTTAACATCTCAAATATGAAGGCTCCAGTTACAACTTTAAACACCTCTTCAAGTTCCTGATGGGTTACATAATAACTCTGTGTACATTTCAAAAATAATTAGTTTAGCACATGCCAATCAAATTAGAAAGTTTCACTCTTTTCTTATCCAGATAATAACAGTCTTTTGAGAAATTCCTAGCAGAAAACGGAAAGCTTACTGCACAATGCAGTCATGGGCATGTTTTAGTATCAAACTCTCTTAGGTCACTAAGTGAGTAATGTTCGTTATACTTTGGCCCCTGGCAATAGCAAAAATTGATTTTTGTCAATTTAGTGCCGATTTATTGAACAGATGCAAGTGATTGTAACTGATATTAACTAGTCATTCTAGGTGTCAGAAACTCCATACACATTTTTATATTTATAAGTCACAATAACTTAACGTTTTAAGTTCTGTTATTGTCTCCATTGCATAAATGAGGAAACCGAGGATTACAGCATTTAAGTAACTTGCTGAAGGTGATGAAAATAGTAGGTGGCTAAACTGGGATTAGACCAGGTTTAACTGAAAGCTCAAGAGTGTTCCTTCCTGAGCTCCTGCAAGATTGCAAACGTCTTAAGGATGCTTTAAGTGGATTATTTAGCTTATGCATCTCCATATTCTTTTACTATCTTTATTATGCTTTGAGGTACAGTGTTTAGACAATATGGTGAGATGATTAAGAACCTCTGTTTAATTGCCTGGGTATGAATCCCACTTTATCCAACTGAAATGTCCTCCCTGTGGTTCTCTGTGCATTCCTTTGCTTGATATTTTTCCACAGCATTTATTATTACCTGAAATTACATATTTTTATTTCTTTCTGTCTGGATCCTTCACTAGAATATAAGCTGCAAGAGGACTGTGACCTTGTATGCTTAGTTTCTAACACCAAGTTCTCAACAGCTATAACAGTGCCTGGCATATAGCATGTGGTTCATAAATAGTATTGAATGAATAAATAAATGTAGCATGTGGTTCATAAATAGTATTGAATGAATAAATAAATGGAGATTCATTTTCCTTACTATTTATGCCTGGAATAGAAAGTTTCTAGTGTAATTTGTACAGTGAAAGAGCCTCAAGTTTTTCTTGATTCATTTTCCCATTCCTTTTTCAAAATTGCTTTATAGACCTGAATATAGCACATATATTGCACAAGCTCTGTTCTAAGTTGTGGGGAGCAGCCCGGACTGGACTGAGTTACTGGAATTAAGACTTATTCTATGCATCTGCTCTCCCACAATATGGCGCTGGGAGAGAAGTAAACAGCTTCCGCACAGCTGCCTCCAGTTCAACCAATAAACTGTAGGACTTGCTCCTGATTGGAGAGCAGCGTACTCGGCGTGTGGGCAGCCGAGTTGGGATTGGCGGAGGAGGACTATAAAGGAGGAGAGAGACGGCATGCACCGGGAACATCTAAGGGGAACATCTGAGGGAACACCTGTGCAGCCCCCGAGAAGAGCCGGCCGGCGGTGTGCCGCTCCCCTGCGGAAGTGGGGAATGTGGCCAGGGGGAACTGCCCTTCCACGGAGGTGGAAGGGATAGTAGCCAACCCGGGAAGAACCAGCAGCAAACCCGGGGAGGGCCGAGCAGACAGACAGAACAGCGCAGGGTTCAGTGTCGTTCCTCCACAAAGAGGGGGAGCGACATAATGGTGCCGTGACTCGGATAGGAAACCTAGCTCGGATAGGAAACTTAGGACGGATATGAAACCTAGGAGGGAAGAAACGGGAAGAACTGGGAAAATACCGGAGAGAGAGACTAGCAAACAGCCTAGGGAAAAGCCGGACGAAAAGGGTGCCGGAAGAAGCTATTGAAAGCCTAGGCATAGACTCAGATACGGACTACGGGGGGAAGCTGGGAGAGATCTCTAAGGTCGAAAGCGAAAGTGAAAGCTAGAACAAACAGACTCGGATGCGGACTGTGGGGAGAGGCCAGGAGAAATGAGGGAGGAGTATTGTTGGAGGAAAGCTTGGGGAAACATACCGGGTAGAGAAAAATGTTAGGGAAATTGAAGCCGCGGGGGGCAGGCCGAGGCGGATACGAAAGCCACTTTGGGATTCTCAAGTTAGCCCGGGAATAGGGGGCGAAAAGTTAAAACCAGAAGCTGAAACGTAAGCCTGGTTGGGATCCGTCTGATTAGCCCGGGGAGCAAAGGACGGGAAGCCAAACCGTGGGGCGGAGACGTATGCTGGGTTGAATTCGCCAGGCTAGCCCGGGGAACTTAGATTGAATGCTAGTGGCGGACACGTAAGCTACGCTGTGTGACTCGTGGAGGCTGCCGCGCGCAGACAGAGCGTGCGGGGCTCAAGTACATAGGGAACGCGGGGCTGGCGTGAGGCCGTGGTTCAGACGCGAAAGGGTTAAGTGCGAGACCGCGGAGTGTGCGCGCGCAAAGCCGAGCCGCGCAGATGAGAGAGGCGCGGGCTGAAGCGGCGCAGAGCCGGGAACCCGCCAGCGGGGCGAGGTGCCGGAAAGCCGCAGGGATAAGAGAAACAGAAGTTTAGAAGTAAGATGAGAGAAATAGGAATGCTGGAAGATAGAAGTAAAATGGGAGAAATAGGAAAGCCCGGAGATAGAGAAATAGAAAGGCCTCCCCTCAACATGGCAACGAGAAAGCTTGGATTCGGTCTGCCTGATTAAGTGAGGCGATGAGCACCTGCGGCGGCTAGCAGCTTATGCGCCGCAGGTCACCGAAGACAGGCACGAATTAACATCAGTAAGGCTTCCCCACAATACAACAATTAGGAGGCTTGGATTCGGTCTGCCTGATTAAGGCGGTAAGCACCAGCAAGCAGCTCGACCAGAGTATGAGCTGCAGGTCACCGAAGATAGGCACGAACCAACACTAATAAGTCTCCCCCACAATACGGCAATGAGAAAGCTTGGATTCGGTCTGCCTGATTAAGGCGGTAAGCGCCAGCAGGCGGCTCGACCAGAGTATGAGCCGCAGGTCACCGAACACAGGCACGCATCAGCGCCTAAAAACCTCCTCACAACATGGCGAAGAGAGGACCCGGATTCGGTTTGCCTGATTGATAGGACTTGTAAGAGCCTGTGGCAACTCTAGCAAGTAGAGCAGAGTGTGTGCCGCGGGACACCGAAGACAGGCGCGTATCAACGCCAAAAATAAAAAGAAAGGGGGATCTGTGGGGAGCAGCCCGGACTGGACTGAGTTACTGGAATTAAGACTTATTCTATGCATCTGCTCTCCCACAATATGGCGCTGGGAGAGAAGTAAACAGCTTCCGCACAGCTGCCTCCAGTTCAACCAATAAACTGTAGGACTTGCTCCTGATTGGAGAGCAGCGTACTCGGCGTGTGGGCAGCCGAGTTGGGATTGGCGGAGGAGGACTATAAAGGAGGAGAGAGACGGCATGCACCGGGAACATCTAAGGGGAACATCTGAGGGAACACCTGTGCAGCCCCCGAGAAGAGCCGGCCGGCGGTGTGCCGCTCCCCTGCGGAAGTGGGGAATGTGGCCAGGGGGAACTGCCCTTCCACGGAGGTGGAAGGGATAGTAGCCAACCCGGGAAGAACCAGCAGCAAACCCGGGGAGGGCCGAGCAGACAGACAGAACAGCGCAGGGTTCAGTGTCGTTCCTCCACAAAGAGGGGGAGCGACATAATGGTGCCGTGACTCGGATATGAAGCCTAGGCAGGGTTTGGTGTCGTTCCTCCACGAAGAGGGGGAGCGACATAAGTGTTTTACAAGTATTGACTCATTTAAATATCACAACACCTTTACCAGGTAGGTAAAATCATTGCTCCATTTTAAAGATGAGGAAACAGGCAAAGAAAAGGTCAGCAACTTGCCACACTTTCATAGTTAGGTAAAGAGTACAGCCAAGATCCAAACTCAGGGAGTCTGGCCATATTTCCAGTCTTTACAGCGTGTTGCTCCCTGGCTTCATCATATAAGAATGTTGTCTCCATGGATTTTCATGCTCAAAAGATGTGTCTTCACTCTCTTCTAGAAAATGCCCTTCTGCCTTGCTCATCTTTCCTTCCTCTACTCAGTTAACAGATGAAAAGAAAAAGGATCATTTGCCTTATTGTATTTTTCCATTATGCCTTTTCTTCTTTGAAACAGCAATGCGTGCTGTCCATGAAGCTTCTCCAGAAACTACCTTCAAGGCTGACCCAACGATTTGACCTGTTTGTTGGTCACTGGACAGCTGACATGGCCCATGTCTGCCTTGCTTCTTTTTCATGTCTGTTTCCTCCCTTTCTTTCCAGAACTTCGGGCACCTTGCCTTGTCCTTCTCTTCCCACCTTGAGAAAGGAGTTTGGTGGCTTATGAAGGTTGTAAAAACTGCCTTTTAAGCCTGAAACCTAAAAAGAAGTCTAATTTTTTAAAATCCACGTTCTTGCTGTCACAGTCACACAAGCATCCACTCAGCCTTGGATCTCTGACACAGCACAGCACTCGCCCAGGAGGCGACTGTCCTGACCACAGATACCCGGAATTTAGTTCTACTTCTGTTCCTAAGCAGCCATCTGCCCGAAGCTAGTCAGTTAATAATTGGAACTTAGTTTCCTCATCTGTGAAGTGACTTGAGTGAGAGGATGAATGGATATTGAAAAGTCCTTTCTAGTGTTAAATGGTGGTTATTTTTTTGAAAAATTATGTAAGGAAGAGAGTGCTCTCTAAATTCCTATTACTCTCAGTACTGACTGAGTGAATACCAACAGAGTCATTGTTTTTTATGAGATAGGGCTGAACTTCTCAAAGTTGAAGGATGGCACCTGCTGGGGACAGCAATAGAACAGAACCTATTTACTTGTCTGATTCCACCCCCACTTCTCTGTAAATATCAGGGGGGAGTATGAGTGACAATGATATTTCAACTCTCTGGCCTACAGTATAGACTGTACCAAGATAAATTCATTAAAAAATACACTAAAAAATCCTCTTTCTTAACTTAGGAAGAATGCAGTAGCCATCTTGCTTTCTGAAGTTGCATAAAAACATTAAATCGCAGAAACAAAAAAGGAAGTTTGAACTGTACTGCTCTAATACCCTGCAGTCCAGCCCAGACAGTTACGGTTTTTACAATGTATATAGCGGGATCTATCATTTCAAAGGGCACAAAGATCTTTATTAAACATCAACCATTCATTCACTCAATGTCCCCCTGAAGAACACATTAGTTATTAGTCCTTTCTTGTAGACAGAAAGAGAATAAGTTACTCTTGGAGTGCAGGATCCAGTGTTGTGGGTGTTGTATTCATGAAGGACCTACCTTAGTCCTTTGTAAAACATTTAAAAATATATCCACTTAGTGGAGAAATATCTTTGAGAGACAACTTGACCTACTTAGGACTGCATTCTTGTTTTGCTTAGTCCAGTCCAACACTAGGGCACTTCAAAAAGTTTGTGGGAAAATGGACTTAAAAGATAAGTTGATATTGGTATGAACTTTTTTTTTAAATTCATGCACAGTTTCAGGTTTTTTTATGATATGCATTTTCCATGGACTTTCTGAGACCCTCCACAAACATTAACTGAAGAGTACTAAGTCTAGGTATCATGTGTGTTCCAGGCTTAGGAAATGAAGATGCACAGGGCAAAGATACTACTCTCAAGTGACAGAAACAAACTAGCCAATGGATGGTTTTATAGGGTGTAACAGGGATACAGAAGTGTTAAATTGTCCCACTGGCCAAGAGAGAGGATGTCATAAAGGATTTCTCCAGGGCATAAAGTCCCCAGGAATGAAGAACAGTGACACATGTGAAGAAGGATGGCAGCTGAGGTGGAGAGGAGATAGTGTTTCAGGAACAGAATGGCTAGGTTCTCAGGAATTCTATCACCTACTCCTGGAAAAGAGATTGTATTTCTTAGCCTACGCAAGTTTTATGGTAGTCACGAACATGGATTCTGCTGACTCACATGTGCTCTAAAATAAGTGATGCATTGACAAGTTGGGCAGTAAAAAATGCCATGTCATCTTCTAACATTCCTCTCTGCTCTACCTTTGTGGCTACTCACAAAGCACTGTGAGATGGAAGATCCCCTGACAGAGGAAGCCTGAGTGACTGTTTGGGGGAAGCTGTCTGACTCACATCAGACCTAGCTAGAATGTGAGAGTAACAAATCTAATAACATTAAGTCACTGGGATGTTGGAGTCATTTGTGACAGTGGTTAGAGTGCATTACTCTAGTTACATAGTATGCCACACTGAGGAATAAAAAAACAAACTGAATGGCTTGTTTTGACGGCTTCAAAACTTATATATCCAAATTTACTCAAGCTGTTGATTTTTGAAGTCAATGCCTCTTTTTTCTTCCCCATTATCCAATAGTACCATTTCTCCTGAAAAAAAAAAAAAGTCATCTTTTATAGTCTTATAATAAGTTGGTTGATCCTTCTGAGTGTGTTCCTAGCAACTTGTACCTATTGAAATATTTTTTTTTTTTATTTTGGACAGGCAGAGTGGACAGTGAGAGAGAGAGAGACAGAGAGAAAGGTCTTCCTTTTCCGTTGGTTCATCCCCCAATGGCCGCTGCAGCTGGCGTGCTGCGCTGATCCAAAGCCAGGAGCCAGGTGCTTCTCCTGGTCTCCCATGCTGGCGCAGGGCCCAAGGACTTGGGCCATCCTCCACTGTACTCCTGGGCTACAGCAGAGAGCTGGACTGGAAGAGGAGCAACCGGGACAGACTCTGGCACCCCGACTGGGACTAGAACCTGGTGTGCCGGTGCCGCAGGTGGAGGATTAGTCTATTGAGCCTCTGTGCCGGCCAATGAAATATTTCTTTAACTTGAAAAAGTTCATGGGAAGTGTGCATTATGAAAGAATCATGTGTGGATTTCAACAAGTGTTTTTGCATCAAAAAACACATCCTTTAATTTTTCATGAGTGCTTTGAAGTACCTTTGTATATTATATTATATAATTATAAAATATGTATATTGTTATTTTTTATATCATATGTAATAAGTATTAATCTAATAAGCTTATAACTTAGTATTAATATGAAACACATTTAATATATTTCTATAATGTATATATAAATACCATTAAAAGAAGATATGTGTATATATCTATCTATAGATATATATATTTCTATAGATAGATAGCTACATATGATATATATCATAGATATTAATAGACAGATAGATAGATAAATAGATAATATACACATGCATACACATACACTAGCAGACACACAAGAGCCTGGCATAGTAGGCACTCTCAAAATTATTTGCAGAATGAATGAATACAGATAAGTAGCATGAAGACCACTTTTTTTCAAAGAATATGGAGCTCCGCTTGGACAGGTTTCTTCTGAAGGTCCTGCATTATACCCAGATGTAAGTGCTCTGAAGTCAGATGTATCTACAAACACAAACACTGAGGTTTGGCGGTCACTCTATGTGTAGGTAACAGCGGAAGCTATGGGCACAGATGGTGGTGACTAGGGAGATTATGGAAAGGAAGAAGAGAAGAAGAAAAGACCAAATTTTTGGGAAAACAGTGTATAAAGTAGACTAAGCATAAAAAGCTGAAGAGGGACTACCAGGAAAAGGATTAGCATTGAGGCATGAGAATAGAATGCTGTGATAGTTAGAGTCTTGAGGTAAGATATGGGAGTACAGATGTGTTCAAGAAACACCTGTTTGTTGACTGAAATAAGTGCTAAACACTAAAAGAGTTTAATCCATGAAGATGGAAAAAGGAGCTGACACTTTTCCTGATAGATACAGGGACAATGTCTTTCTTATTAATCAGCACAAAACCCTGTTACACAGAACTCGGATTATGCCAAGGTGCATGTGGGCCATCCTGAGGCTGTATTTCTGATCTGAATTTATTCCCTGTGTAGAAGATTCTCAGGAGTACAGAAAAGCTCTCAATCTAGCTGGAGATTAATTGATAATATGTTAAGGGTCAGCAAGCCATAGCCCCCAGGCCAAATCTGGCGCATTGCCTGTTCCTGTAAAGTTTCACTGGAACTCAGCCACAGTTGTCCATTTCTGAACTGTCTGTGGTGGCTTTGACTCTACAACAGAGTTGAGTAGTTGTGACAGAGGACATATGGCCTACCAAATGTACAGTATTTATGGTATGGCTTTTTATAGAAAAGGTTTGGCAACCCCTGTTTGTTGCAGAATAATAAGACATTTTTTCAGAGCTAAATGGAGTGCCTAAGGACCCTGGGAATACCACAGCCTGTCTCACGGAGGATCATCCCTAGAGGAAGTAGAAGACTGGATTAATTCAGTTGTACATTCACTTTAGGTTAGGAAATACATGCTAATGGTACATATACAGGTGTTGAGAGATTTTATTTGACAGTGTATCTGTAACTTATGTCCCCTGCACATAACTTATGTCCCCTGGACATTGTGTGGCACTAAATTTAAGATGTCAGCCAGTTAAAAAAAAAGGACCTGTGTATAAAAAGAATGAGTGAAGTTGGAGTGTGAGTGATGGGGTGGGAGAATGAATAGTTGCCCTGTCGAAAGGTACAACAAAAGCATCTGAGCTTGTAGCCTGTATTTTGTGGTTGCCCTTCTGAAAAATAACAGAGGAAAGAGGAATATGCTTCTATTATTTTTCTAAGTGACAGAAAGTAAGACTGAACCTTTATGGATTTTGAAAGAAATTACATTGGTTGTACATTTTTTCCCTAAAGCTTACACACATCTGTATCAACTATAAGATTAGAATTCACAAACATCTTAAATTTGGGGACTTTCAAAGAATGAAAGCATTTAAGAGGAGAGTCTTGGTTAGGAATAAGTTGAGATGTAACATTCTTAATACTCTTGCATCTCATCATATTAAGATCTGACTTGATCATTTCTCATTGAATATATGTATAAAATTATCAGAACTTATTCCATAAATATGTACAATTAAAATAATAAAAATATTGTGGTGCACACCAAGCAATTTTAAAAGGATTATCAATGATCTTTGTTTGTATTTTATAAGAAACTGTAAGAAAAAAAGTGTTTCCAAAAATCAAATAAATAAAAATTTGAAAGCAGTACTACTGATGGATGTGAGGTGCTATCTTAGGGTGCTTTTCATTTGCACTTCTATATTAACCAATAAAAATGAATACCTATTGGTCATTTGAATACCTTCTTTTGTAAAGTTCTATATTTAAACTGGTTTGTCTGTAAGTTCTTATTGATTTGTTAAAGTTCTTAATACATTTTTGCATATGAGTCATTTGTCAGGAATACATGTTACAAGTTTCTTAAAAAGAGAGAAAGGGTGAAATTTTGTGGTTACTGTATAGTTATGGTCATTTTCTAGTTTGCTCCTTATCTTATCTTATCTTATCTTACTTTATTTTTGACAGGCAGAGTTAGACAGTGAGAGAGACAGACAGAGAGAAAGGTCATCCTTTTTCCGTTGGTTCACCCCCCTCCCCCAGTGGCTGCCACGGCTGGCGGGCTGCGCCAATTGGAAGCCAGGAGCCAGGTGCTTCCTCCTGGTCTCCCATGCGGGTGCAGGGCTCAAGCACTTGGGCCATCCTCCACTGCCTTCCTGGGCCACAGCAGAGAGCTAGACTGGAAGAGGAGCAATCGGGACAGAATCCGGCGCCCCAACTGGGATTAGAACCCGGGTTGCCAGCGCCGCAGGTGGAGGATTAGCCTAGTGAGCTGTGGCACCGGCTAGTTTGTTCTTGTGTCTTATGTTTTGAAACCCTATGTATTGGGGGATATAAAATAATATAATTAAATACAAAAAATAGACAATTTATTCATACACAAAGATTTTCATTTCTGGTGCAACTCTTCTCCCATCACAGAAGCGTAGTAAAATGACAGCTATTACTGAATCTGGCCCCCAATACTTTATTTTGAGAAAGCACAGTAGTTTTTGGGAAGATAGGACATAGTTTCTACCACTCCATACTATCTTGGCGTTAAGGGCCTGAGCTTTTCTTTCTCTCTCTCTCTCTCTTTCTTCTTTCAAGATTTATTTGTTTATTTGAAAGGCACAGTTACAAAGAGAGAAAACAAAGAGAGATTTTTCTATCCTCTGGCTTACTCCCCAAATGGCCACAACGGCCAGGGCTGTGACAGGCTGAAACCAGGAGCCAGGTGCTAGGAGCTTCTTCCAGGTCTCCCACGTGGGTATGGGGTCCCAAGCACTTCGGACATTTTCTGTTATGTTCCCAGGCACATTAGCAGGAAGCTGGATCAGAAGTGGAGCAGCTGGGTCTTGAACCAGCGCCCTTATGGGTACTCTACAGTATTGGCTCCAAGGCCTGAGTTTTTCTCAATCCCTCCCAGTGTAGCTCTACATCTCTATTCACAAGCTTTTATTTATTCATTTGTCAACTGCTGTTTTGATGTATTTGCTTGGATTGGGTCTGACATTAAATGGCCTCTTTCAACTTTCTAGCTTTTTTGGTTTTCAAAAAATATTTTTTTTTTCTTTTCTGGAGAGGCTGTAAATTTTTTTTTATTTTTTATTTTTATTTTTTGGACAGGCAGAGTGGACAGTGAGAGAGAGAGAGAGACAGAGAGAAAGGTCTTCCTTTGCTGTTGGTTCACCCTCCAATGGCTGCCAGCGCACTGTGCCAGTGCTGCAGGCGGAGGATTAGCCTATTGAGCTGAGGCGCCGGCCCGAGGCTGAAATTTAATTTTAAGAAGTCCAGGAAAATTTTAGGACCTGAGAGTGGGGGTTGGTGAGGGAAGTAGATGCTGGGTGAAAATTGATAATTGAGCTTTATGACTGAAGTAGAGCAATTCAAAAGAGAGAGAGAGGAAAGAATGGATAGAGGGGAGGAATTAATGTGATTACTACTGCAAGATGCCTATGCTTAGAGTGCATCTATGTGTTGAAGGCATCAAATGTGCTTGAGAATGTGCACATATTTGCCCATTTTAATATTTAAAGAAAAACAATTCTAACCAAAGGAATAAACTTTTTCTTTGAAACTTGAAATAACAAATACAAATAAAGGTTGCAAAACATACTTTGGAGTGTCCTACCAGATCAAGATTCTACTTCACAAACCTTCCCTTTTCTCCTGTTATGAAAACAATCTTGCAAATTCCAAACCACAATACTTTAATTAAAGGATCTCAGGCGGCAATCATGGGATATTTCTCACAACAGATGAAGAACACAAATATTCTGAAGACCAAAAACTATATCAATAAAAATGAAGAGGCATTCTGGCCAATTTCTGGCCGTGCAAAGTCAGAGGGAATACAGATGGATGTGCTGTCAGTAAAATTATACTATTAACCATCTGAAGATTGGGCTTATTACATAAGAAGGCAAAGCATCAATTTGCAGAACTATAACATTCTGTTTGTGCTGCTGAACACATGTTTGGATATTTTAATATGCTCTCTACTCATTTGTGTGCATAAAAGCACTTCTTCATCAGCCTTTTGATGGAAGCTTAATTTTCTATTGTTTCTATTAGATTGTTTTCTCTAATGAGAATGATATTCTGCCTTAAAAATAAACACTCCATTTGTTCTCCAAATAATTCTAGATTCAGGTTCTTTTTTTTCTTCTTCTCATTATCAAATGGCATATACAGGGTTATATTTAAGATAAATCTTAAAACTAAGGCACTCTGATGAAAAAATATATACATTTGAATGACATGTAAGGAAAACATTCATTCAGTCACTCATTCATTCAGTCTTTTAATGTCCATGTATTAGGCTAAGCACAATGAGGAAGTCAAGGCTGTTGAACTATGAAGATTCTTAGAACATAGACGGTCACTGTTAATCTTTCAGACAGGAACAAACATGGGGCATAAAATGTCAGGAAAGACAGGTGAGTGTAGCCCTTTATTCTATAAATCTTCTTGACCATTTGCTAAGCTACTATGTGACAGGCACTGCTGTAGACACTGGGTCTACAGAAATGAACAAGACATCAAAGTCCCTGACCTCATGGATCGTGCTTCCAGTGGGCAAGTTAGAAAATAATGAAGAAGAAGCAAATGAATATATCATTTCAGGCAGCCATAAATGCTGTCGCTCCTCCACGAGCGGAGGAGCGGCACCGGACTGGACGCTGTTTTTCCCTTGCTGTGGGTTTTTTCTATAGCAACGCAAGAACAGGTAAAGAGAAGACCGAAATAACGAGCTCCCCAGCGAACTCTCCAACCGACTTGCCACCAGCCCGGAGACAGTAGTTGTCCCAGAAAGTGCGGTTGAGACCCTTTTATAGTCCTCTTCCACCAATCCGTGCTCCGCTGCCCGCGTGCTGAGCACGCGGCTTTCTTCCAATCAGAGGTTGGGTCAGCTCCTGCAGCTCGTTAGTCAAATTGATGAGCAGCCGAAGCCGCTGTGAACTTGTTTACTCCCTCTCAGCGTCATGCTGTGGGAGCCGGGCCCTGCTTCCCACAAATGCTATGAAGAAAAACAAAGCAGAGAAGCACCATGGACAGCGATAGCAGGCGAGGGAGTGAGTTTTTTCGGTCTTAAAAGCCTCTGTGGAAGAGGGGACATCTGAATAGAAACTTCCTGATGAATGAAGACATAAAAGGCAAAGGGACCTACACAGAAAGCCCCTAAGGCAAAAATAAGCTTGTCTTGTTCTAGAACAAAAAGAAAGCCACCTGATAGAGTGTAGCAGAAGGAAAGAGTGACAAAGGAAGTCACAGAGGTGGGAGGGGGCCAGACCCTATGGATGTGTGTAGGCCAAGATATTTTATTCTAAGTGAGGAGGGAACCCATGAAGACTTTAAGTAGGGTAAGACATGACCTGATTTAAATTTTCGAAGGATTATTTTAGATGCTGTGTGGAAATCCAGGTGAAGAGAGTTAAATGGTGGTCTGGACAGAGATTAGGTATCTATGGATATAGCCCAGACTAGAAAGGACCCATGAGAAATTGATTCAAATAGTCTGAGGAAGACAGATTGAATCTACACACTAGTTCTGCTGGAGATGGTTGGACTGGATAAGGGCGATAGTTCCCAAGGTGGTGAGAAGTGGTTTCATTTTAGGGGGAGTTTCACAAAGGAAGTGACCTGAGTCAATCTTTAGAAGATGGACAGTGCTGTGACAAGAGGGGCATCACTCACTGACTTCCCGAGTGCCTATCTGCTTTGCAGGGCAGGGTCCTGTGCTAGATGCTAGGGCCTCTGCTGAAAGTGAGGGGAAACCTGCTGAGGAGGGAGATACAAAAATAGGGTGGTGAACAAGATGCTCATGGGAATTCACGCTAGAATTAGTTCTAGGGAGGCTTTATTCTTTTCCTTTTTTTTTTTTTTTTTTTTTTTTTTTTTTTTTTTTTTTTTTTTTTTTGACAGGCAGAGTGGACAGTGAGAGAGAGAGACAGAGAGAAAGGTCTTCCTTTGCCGTTGGTTCACCCTCCAATGGCCGCCGCGGCCGGCGCGCTGTGGCCGGCGCACCGCGCTGATCCGATGGCAGGAGCCAGGAGCCAGGTGCTTTTCCTGGTCTCCCATGGGGTGCAGGGCCCAAGCACCTGGGCCATCCTCCACTGCACTCCCTGGCCACAGCAGAGGGCTGGCCTGGAAGAGGGGCAACCGGGACAGAATCCGGCGCCCCGACCGGGACTAGAACCCGGTATGCCGGCGCCGCTAGGCGGAGGATTAGCCTAGTGAGCCACGGCGCCGGCCTATTCTTTTCCTTTTAATGTAGAAAATTAAATGATTAAACTCTTTTGTATGCCAGACTCTCCTTGAATTTGCAAAAGTATTAAATTTCTATCAGTAGAAACTCAGTTCACTGTCAGCTGGCAAACATCATCAGATTACTTACTTAGAAACACGGGTTAATATTTATCATCCTCATTCTGAGAAGGTGAAATTATAGCCTTCCCAGAAAGAAAAGAGAAAAAGAGAGTGCACGTCATAGTATCAACTCACATACCCAGGTGCAGCCATTACAGTTCACCTGCCACCCTGTTTTTAATCTTGTCTTTTCAATCTTTTCCCAACCAGATGATGCAGCTTCAATGATCTCTCCTAATCCCTCTTGTATACTGTCCCCAGAATTAACTGACATTATGGAGTCCAGTCATGTCCATTCCCTACTGGCTACAGAATAAATTTCAAATTCTTTAGAATGACAAAAATTGATCCAACCTATTTTTTTCCTGATTTATCTCTTATTTCATTCTGTTTTTATTCACATTGCATTTTTCTCTTTATATTTTAAAACTGTGGTGAAACACATATAATGGAAAGTTTACCATCTCAACCTTTCTAAGTGTACAGTTCAGTGACATTAAGAACAGTCACATAGTTGTGTCAGTTTCATTGGATTTTAAATCATTAGTAACTTCTCTAATACTTCTAGCACTTTATTGCCTGGGTCACACCTATATTTATATGGTTTCTGCTGGTCTCCTGGAATGCCTTTCCTTTTCCTTAACAATTAAGATCCTAATATCATGAAAGGCTAGTGCTCAGATCCTACCTTTTCCTTTAGGCTCTTTTGAAACCTTATCTGGGAACAGGAGGTCAGGTCTGTTGCTAGGTAACACATTGCTTACAGGAAAAAACACTTCTCCTGGGCACATTACCTCTGGACTATAAGATTTATAGGTGGACCTTAAATATATAATGGGGATGGGATACTTGTCCTTATGCAGGTTCCTTGCAGGGACATTGGATACTAAGTTACAGAATTATTACAGGAGATACCACTGCTTCTGGGGCATAAAGCTTATAAGCCAGGGACATTCCTACACCTATCAATATGGCTCTAGTCTTTTTGACTCTGCAATAATACTTGGAGGTTAAGGACTGATGTTTCTATTGGAATTGGAATTCTTTTGCAGGAAAATTCTGAAGCTGCCATGCTGGCCAGCAAGCTCTCTTGTATTACAGCCTTCCAGGTAAATCTAAGCCAGTGTGACTCAGTATCCTCATGCAATGGGAAGTTGGACCTAAAAAAGTCTTTGGTTGTGAGCTGCATCTTTATGTGGAAATATCACACTCAAATAATAACACCCCTTACATGGCTGGCTTTAAAATCACTGGAAACCATGCACCGGGCTGCAGTTATACAGCATTTTCCTACCTTTGGAAGGAGCTGGATGGCCTGTAGAATTCTCTGTCTATGCCCAGAATTAAGGATTCCAATTTCCAACAAATCCTGATCTTCCATAACATTGCTTCCCTGAAACAAAAGCAGAAATGTTACAATTTAAATTAAGTACTTAGTCTGCAGGTAGATAAAGATGAATTCAATACAAGGAAAAATAACCAACAGATAATCTGATTTTTATAAATGAGTCATTCTTCCTAGAGGGTGAGGATAGAGTAGTCACCTGTGCTACTGACATGAAGGCTATTAGAAAGCTTTCCTACCTTCACAAATGTATCTCATGCCTTGTTATTTATGGTTGAATTAAATGCCCTGGAGATTCATTCATGTGACTGAAAACTCTTCCTGCAAAACTGCAAATGCTTCTAGGAAGAGTTGCCATTTAGGACTATCAGTGATGTGAATGGAGCCATTATTTAATTCTCCCTGAAAACAGATGTTGTGATGACAGAAAAATGAGTGTATATCAGGCAGAGTAAAAGTGAAATCAGCAATTAATTTAAAAATATTGAATGCCAGACGCCTGATCAAGATGTGAGGATAGAACAATGAATAAGATGCAGTACCCTGTCCATAGGTCCTTTATTCCTTTCAATCCAATGATAGAGATGGATTTACGGCTGTGGATGTGCTATGATGATGACACTTCTTTGGGATTCCAGAGGGGATCTAGGATATTTTTTTTTTTAATCTGAAGGGTGGTTAGAGTTAGCACCCAAAGGAGGAAGGACAAAGGGGAAATTAGTGTGCAATGACCTGTGTGAAAAAAAGAACACAGTATACTTGGAAGCATAATGTTCTGGGATAAGCAGAAGACGCCGCCAAAGGCAAGGATGCAAGGGAAGCAGAGTCTGGACCACCAGATACTGCATGCCAGGCTGAAGATGAGTTAGACTTCATCCTGACCGTCACAGGAAGCTGTGTTCCAAGTTAAAGGGGAAAAAAAGAGTTATATCATGAGCTTCTAAACTGGGAAAGATCACTTTGGTTTCTGTGGCTTAGTTCCTTTCCTATAAAATGACAAAATAGAGCCACATAATCTCCAAGAAAAGGATCAGTCCTGAAATTCTGATTTCAATGATTACTTTATATCTGTGATTAATAGTTAAACACAGAAATTGCTCATTTTATCCTAAACTTTTCACCTTTCAAAATTCATGAGCTAGAGTTTCTCTTTAAATTGAGGAGTCTACGAAGTCAAAGAATGCAGAGTGCTATTTTTCTGGATAAACCAAACTTATTAATATGCAAAACAAAATCACCTATGAACAGAAATGACAGAATGCCTGTTTATGGAGAGTGAGTGGTACTGAAGTACACTCGAAGCAGAGAGAATGAACCAGAAAGGGCAATCCTAGAGCCTGGAGACCATGCAGAGACCACTGTGGTTGTTGCAGAGATGTTGAGTGCTTAGAGTGAGGAAGTGGTCTTGGGAAGCAGAAAGAAGTGGGTGGATTTGAAAATTATCAAGAGGTTTGACTTAGAGATGGAATGTGTGGAATGATGGAGAAGGGCAGAATAGACAAGTGTCTCCAGGCTTGGCAGTGGGTACATCTGGATGCCTATTTTTTAGATAACACAGGAAAATGGAGGAGGAGCAGCCAGCCTACCATGGTACAAATTGAGACCAATGCCTTTCCCTGGATGGGGACAGAATAGTTGGATATAAACAATTTAATATCAGATTACCCTGTAAATGGATAATTGACTGTTCTTAGAAGGATTAACATCATTAGAATGATACCATGGCTAGGGATTTAGAACTGGCGATCACTGCACAGAAACATTCCACCCACTCACAGTATCATTCCTGTGCCTAAGCCACCCGGGCAGTCTCAGAGGAAGCAGCACGAATCAGGTACATAGCTGCATGACAATGAAAAGCCTAATGAAAAACAAATAAAGCCCTGTTGGCAATATGCCACAAGAAACATTGCTCTCAAGAAATTACTCAGTGCATACAACAGAGCATGGCTAAGAATATAAATTATTTCTTTTGGGGAAAATGTTATTGTTTTCAGAAATGGACTAGTGCAGCATGAGCAGGATATGTGATAACATTCTGACTTTGACTCTTCCAAGCATCTTCCGAAGGAGTTATGCAGCCCTTCAAAAATATTTGGTCATCTGTTGGTTTGGATGTAACAACTAGATTTTCCATTACACTCAATTATCAGCCCACATCTCCAGCTCATGTAAAATACAGGGCCTGGTTACTTTGTACAAGCCAAAACATTCCAGGGTTTGTTGATGCAGGAACTACCTACCATCTATAGGTAATGTGGAAAACTAGAGTTTAGCGCTTGAATACTGAAATGACAGGAACAACCAAATCCTTAAAGACCACAGCTCTTCCTGTATGCCACCAGGATACTATCCTGTCTATCTGAAGGAAGGAAGGATGCTTTTTGAATTGTAGGAAGGAAGTGGAGCATATTTAAAGAAGCAGATATTAAGTACATAAAATTTTTCTCTTTAGGTCAGACTTACTAGTGTGTAGGATAATTACCAAAATTTTGAAAAATGAGTGACAATTATGGGAAGCATAATGTAAATTGTGAGAATGTGCTCAAGGGAAAAAGTATTAATTGGATAATGTACAGAAGAGTATTCATGGTTGCCAAGGATGCGTGCTGGGAGAAATTCTCTATTTTCTCTCTTTCTGTTATGAACAGGAAGACCAAAAAATATCATGATATGCCATTCAGTCAGTCTTTTGTCCAAAGAACAGGGGACTAGGAATCCAAAGACCTGGGTCTGGATCATGGCAGGGTCATCTTGGGTAAGTCAGATATATTCTTTCTAGGCTTCATGGTCCTTACTCCTAAAATTTAATGAATATGTATTCAGTTAAAAATGCCGTGATTTAAGTTATATTTGACTTTTGATTAGTATAATTGTATATAATTATAGATCATATATTTTGAGATTACATTTCAGTGTTTTGGAATTTGTAACCTAAAGTTAGCTTTAAGAAGTGATTATAGGGAAGTTCAAGAATGCATTTTTTTTTTTACAAATCAATCTCGATATTATGAACTTACACAATTTCTCAGAAATGAAATTACATGCATTGTATGTATTATGGATTCTTATGGCTTTTCAAAGGAAAAATCATATGTTTCAAACCTTGTAACTTTCTCAGCATTGCTTTGGTCCTTGGGTAACTGCCACACCATCAAAGGTACCATCAAGGGTGCATTCCCCTTCTTCCCAGGGAGCTGCAATTTATTTTCACCTCATTACTTGCCTTTACTAAATGTTAGAGAAACTCATCTTAACTCATTTTTCTCTACATCCTCTACCCATTTCTCACAAAATGGTCAAATCACTGGTTTTTGGAGCACAGTTCCATTATGTCCATCTGTTGCTTAACCAACTACCCACATCAGTGTACTCTCCACCTTCTCACCTCCCTGGTACACTCACATCTCCCAATTTACTCAACTCACCACAATAAGCTTTTTTTTTCTTTTTAAAGATTTATTTGTTTTATTTGAAAGGCAGAGTTACAGAGAGGCTAGGGGAGGCGGGGGAGAGTGAGTGAGTGTCTTCCATCTGCTGGTTCACTCCCCAGTTGGCCGTAATGGCCAGAGCTGTGCCAATCTGAAGCCAGGAGCCAGGAGATTCTTCTGGGTCTCCCACATGGGTGCAGGGGCCCAAGGATTTGGGTCATCTTCTACTGCCTTCCCAAGCAATAGTAGAGAGCAGGACTGGAAGTGGAGCAGCTAGGACTTGAACTGGCACCCATATGGGATGCCAGCATTGCAGGCAGCAGCTTTACCAACTATGCCACAGTGCTGGCCCCTACAAGAAGCTTTTACCCTACATTGACTCAACAGAATTTCCTTGTCAAATGATAAGCATGACCTTCCAATTGACAAATTTAGTGGATTCTTTTAAATCCCGATTTCAAGTATTCATTGGTTACACATAGCTGATGACAGTCCAATTGGGCAACACAGATACAGAACATTTCTATCACTGTATAAAGTTCCAATAGACAGTAGCATTACAGACAATGAAACAGTAGTGAAATCATGTAGATGCGGCAAAAATGGGATAGTGAAAAGAAATCAAAACCAGGAGTCAAAAGTACATTCTTAGATATAATTAGTCATGTATGTTTTAGGATCTTTAGCAAATTCTAACTTTTCAGTCATCTAAACAAATTGGAAGCTTGTTCTACTTTCACTAGTGGTTATTATGGGGCTAGACATCCATGCTATGAAACGACAAGTCTAATTGATATATTATTTTCTTGGCAACCTGCCAGGTACCAAGGTGTTCAGGGAATAATAATCAATATAAAAAGTTGTTTAGTTACTGACTCACTAGAATGATCAAAGGCTCAAGGTGGCATTTTTAGAACAGCTATTCCTTTTTTTTTTTTCTTTTTTTTTTTTTGGACAGGCAGAGTGGACAGTGAGCGAGAGAGTGACAGAGCGAAAGGCCTTCCTTTTTCCCTTGGTTCACCACCCACAGTGGCCGCTGCCAGGAGCCAGGTGCTTCTCCTGGTCTCCCATGTGGGTGCAGGGCCCAAGGACCTGGGCCATCCTCCACTGCACTCCCGGGCCACAGCAGAGAGCTGGACTGGAAGAGGGGCAACCGGGACAGAATCCGGCGCCCCAACCGGGACTAGAACCGGTGTGCCAGTGCTGCAGGCTGAGGAGTAGCCTATAGAGCTGCAGCGCCGGCCAGAACAGCTATTCCTTAACATACAAGGCATGTCTGATCCTGGGGGTCTTTGTTGCTTTATAAAATTATAGAATGGGGCCATTGCTATGGCTCACTTGGTTAATCCTCCACCTGAGGTGCTGGCAACCCATATGTGTGCCGGGTTCTAGTCCCGGTTGCTCCTCTTCCAGTCCAGCTCTCTGCTGTAGACCAGGAAGGCAGTGAAGGATGGCCCAAGTGCCTGGGTCCCTGCACCCGCATGGGAGACCAGGAGGAGGCACCTGGCTCCTGGCTTCCGCTCAGCGCAGCTCCAGCTATATCGGCCACTGGGGAGTGAACCAACGGAAGGAAGACCTTTCTTTCTGTCTCTCTCTCTCATTGTCTGTAACTCTACCTGTCAAATAAATAAATAAAAAATCTAAAAAAAATAAAATACAATTATAGAATGAAGAAATATCACCTATTTGTGCACTGATAGCTGAAGTTTCTTTGATGATGGGGAGAATATCCTATATATTTTGGATACTGGATATTTTTCATCTGACTAATAGACTAATAACATGAACAATTAGAAGCAGTGTTTTATATTTCATGATCCATTAGAAATAGAATAGCTATTTATTGAAACCATCTCTCAAAAATATCTGTACTAATGGCTCTGTTTCTTAGAACTCCAGCTCAAAAATAATCCTATTTTCATAACCTTAATATCACCTCATATTCTTTAGAAACTTTTCCTTAATGTTACACATGATACAGGATGTTACAGAAACATATTAATGACTGTAGGGATGTGGTTTCTTCTAAATATAAGCTTGAGTTTGGATAATGTTATTTACACTCTTCATTCAGTCCAAGATGGAAAAAAATAAAGAGGATACTGTTAATTGGGGAAAATTGCTTTCACTCTATAATTAACTAAATTAGGTCATTACCACTATTTCTATGGTCTCAAATATTTAAAATAGGATAGATGTACAAAAGAGTGACTAATATCTTGCAAACATACAGGAAAACCCCACAAATTTTATTTTTACTATTTTTTAGCAGTATACATAAGATGACAGCATATAACTATACATAATTTTTTTGAATAACAACAGTACCTCTTTGCGTCTAAGAAGCTTTGAGTTGATTTGGTATCAATTTACAATTAAACTCAATGCATGTCTTCTCTGTATGATTATGATAGTAATTATTGTGATAAATACAATAGTTACAATTCTGTCATTGCCTGAACAAAGATTTATTTAGTCAATCATACAGAAACATGATCATATAATGGATGATGTACTTCTTCCAATTTTAATTCCCTTGCTCACTCTAATAAAATGGCAGTGGAAGAAAATTTTGGAGTTTTTTTTTTTTAATCTTACTATCTTAGTCTTTTAATTAAACATATTCTGTCTGCTGAAATGAAATTTCTAGTAGATATCTTAACTAAATTTTCATATTTTTAGCTTGTGAGGAAGGTCTTCTGGATTCTTCAGACTACATATATTATCAATTCAAATAAACCATTATATCACTGAGTACTAAGTTAGAGAATATTTTATATGTAAGTTGTTTATTCTAATAAAATAAGTTATAGCTTAGACATCTTTTTGTTGCTTTTTTTTTTCAAATTTTCTTTCCAGTTGATTCATGGTTATACTACTTCTTCTTCTTCTATTTAAAGATTTATTTATTTATTTGAAGGCAGAGTTACAGAGAGGCAGAGGCAGGGAGACTGAGAGACGTCTTCCATCCGCTGGTTCACTCCTCAGATGGCTGCAACGGCCAGAGCTGTGCCGATCCGAAGCCAGGATTCAGGAGCTTCCTCCAGGTCTCCCATGTGGGTACAGGGGCCCAAGGACTTGGGCCATCTTCTGCTGCTTTCTCAGGACATTGCAGAGAGCTGGATTGGAAGTGGAACAGCTGGGACTGGAACCAGCGCCCCCATGGGATACCGGCCGGCACTGCAGGTGGCAGTTTTACCAGCTATGCCACAGTGCCGGGCCCTAGACTCATGTTTTAACATTAGTGTTTCATAGCTAACATGACTACACTGACTTTTCTATTGCCATTTTTTCCTCTTTATTTTTTAAAACTATTTCTCCTTGGAAACATCTGTTCTTAAGCTACAGAGAAAAAGATGGAATTTAAGCAATCAGGTGTTCATTTGTTAAAGTATTGAGCACAGTTTGTTGATATCATAAATTATGATTCATTTTAAGCATGTATTCACATAGACTTTAGAATTAAGTATATTTATAAAAGATTGCAAAGTTACTTATTTATATGGCAATTTGTACTGCCTTTGTGTAAAATTTCATAGTTACAGGAGAAGGAGCTTATTCTCCATTTTAAAATATGTTAACTTCCAGTTCCTCTAGGCAAAAAGAAAAGTTGATGTGAACAAAACTTATTAGCATGTTCTTACTTTTCTCCAGTACATACACAGGGGTAATTTTAAAAAGTTCACAGAAAGTAGAATATAGTATATTTTGGGACAAAAAACATTTGAAATCCACTAACAGGCTTTTCATAATATATATATATTTTATAAATTTTCTGAAGATTCCTATATACATGGGTTTCAAAAACATTTTGCCCCTATTGTTTTAAACCCATTTTGCATTAACTTACAATTTTAAAAAATATATTTATTTTTATTTTAGAGAAGAGAAAGAGACAGAAAGAAAGTTGTAGAGAGATCTTCAACTGCTGGTTTACTCACCAAATGTCCACAATAGCCAGGACTGGGCCAGGCTTAAGCTAGGAGCCCAGAGGAGCTCAGTTCTCCTACATGGGGGTCAGGGGCCCAAGTACTTGAGCCAAAGCATACATTAGCAGGAAGCTGGATTAGAAGTAGAGGACTCAAGATTTGAACTCATACACTCTGATATGGGACATGGGCTTCCCAAGCAGTGTCTCATCCTCTGTGACAAAAGCCTACCCCAATTTTTCATGATGTTTTTGATGTACGTGTATGTGTGTGTGTGTGTGTGTGAATATAAGGCTTATGAATACTTACTTTCCTCTTTCAATATTCACATCAATAGCAGTTGGTCAAGTTAGTGTGAATTGCACACTTAATAGGTTCTTAGGGGACAGGCATTTTCTAGAGCCTTATATATATTACCTTATTTAATTCTCACACTACTTTATGAAGCAGGTACTGAAATAATTTGCTCCCATAGCTAGAAGCCTTTCTCATAACTTACCCACATCACCTCCAGTGGTGTTAATGTAGGGGAGAAAAGTGTTCATTTTAAAAAAGGGGGGGTTTATAAATAATCCATTTATATTTTTTACCCAAACAGCCACATGAAATTCATATTTGAAAGCAAGTATTGCAACCTATTTCATGTTTGGTGTCACAGAATTTAAGCAAAAATGAATCCTCCTCTATGGAGGAGAATTTGCAAAGTTGTCTGACCTATTCTTTCCTGCTCTGCTCCAGTCCTTTCTGTTCACTGAATCATGGAATCAAGGTTGGCAGAGACCTGGGTTGGGGGGCGGGGTGTTTCCAGCCTGAACATTCCCTAACTCACCACAAAGCTCTAACTTCCCTTTGAAGTGTGGTGTCTAGCCGGCTTTACACCATCCCCAAAGGGATAGGGCGGATATTAAATGCTTTAAATGGTCTTTCTCAGCAGCTGAGCTTGAGCAGGGGGTGGGCCTTGGGTTGGGGGGACCCCTATAATCCTACTCTTCTATCTCCCACTGTGATGCAGACTGAGTGCGACAGGAGAGCTATTAGAAGAACAGGCCAAGAGCTGAGATGAAAGGAAAACAGTTAGCAGCTGTCCTGTGTCCTTTTCCAATCACAAGCTGTGGAGTTAAATTTTTTTTCCCTCGGGTAGGCTGTATGTAATCTTGGCAGGTATTTGGATTTTATTCGTCTATCTGATATGCAGAACATTTCCCAGTGCATAAGAGAAAAGCCAGCAGCAATTAGGTTAGTCTGGGCAGCCTGCTCCAGTATCAGGGGAACATGTCACCTTTGGGTTTCTCTTACAAATGATGCCTCGTTGGTGATGCAGAGCTCCAAAAGGAAGTGCTCTTTTGTGGAGGAAGCAAGAACTTGAATTTGCTGTTGGATATGTCCAACACAACCATGCATAATGAGGCAGGAAAAAGTGGGTAAAGAGATTAATATTCACTGGCATGGGTTAATATGCACTGGCATCTATCATGAAGCATTCACTGTATTCCAGGCACTTTGTTTGCTTTATTTATAAGGCTTACAACAATCTTGTAAGATAGATGGCATTCTCTTTCTTCTATAGATGAGGAAACTGAGTCTCGGATATGTGAAACCATTTCGTCACGTTCATGATTAGTGTAAGACGGGTTGGGGATCAGCATTTTATGCTGTCATACCCAGATGCTGCTGCTTTCTCTCTGCAGAAAGACAGCCAATGTGTAGCAGGAGACTCTTTCTGGAGAGAGATTCCAGTGAACAGATGTGCAACACTGCAACTTACACACAGCCTTACATATACATTGACAGGCCACTGAGAGAAACAGCCATAGTTTTCGGCAACACATTTTATTTCAGATAAGTTACTTACCTTCTGAAAGGTCAAGCAGTTATCTTTCCAAGCTTTCTCATTGTAATCCAGAACCAAGAATAATAAAATGACCCAGGTAGGGGCCGGCATATGGGTGCTGGTTCAAGTCCCGGCTGCTCCACTTCCGATCTAGTTCCCTGCTTTTTTCCCTAGGAAAGCAGGGGAAGATGGCCCAAGTACTTGGCCCCTACACCCACGTAGAACTGAAATAAGCTCCTGGCTCCTGGGTTTGGACTGGCCCAGCTCTGGCCATGTCATCCATCTGGGGAGTGAACCAGTGGATGGAAGCTTCTCTCTCTCCCTCTCTCCCTTTCTCTCTCTGCCTCTGCCTTTCAAATAAATAAATAAATCTTAAAAAGATAAAAATAAAAAGTGATCCAGGATGGTTTTGGCTAAAACATCAAATAACTTGCCATGTCCTAAGCAGGGACTATGCTGGGAGGTAGAAATGATATCATGACATCAGTGTGACCTGAGAGACCCAGCTCTTCTGCAAAGCCTTGACAAACCACCAAACTGGCCAACTGGGAAGATGATGATCTCAGGGTCAGGGCTAAGTTTGGGTAACTTTCCTTTAGGTCTTTTTTTTTTTTTTTCAAGGCCATATTTAAAAAGAAGATGTCTAGAAATGAATTAAGGTATAAGATGTCGAATGAGTGAAGGACAGTTGAGTCCCTTATTGAATGTGCTCTGAATTTAGAGAAAAGGAGATAGCCCGAGAAGGCTGTCTGGGCTGAGGTGGTGTGATGGTGAAAGCAGATAATTTAGCCCTCTGGGAACTGGAAGAGCAACAACAAAAACAAGTGACTCATTAGTCCATCTAAGAGATGGTTGTCCTCAAAGAAAAGACATCTCCTGACTTAAGGATGATGGGGTCTCCTGACCTTGAAGACTGTGTTTAGAAACAGCTATAAAAACTTAAGAGGAAAGGAGCACAAATGAAGAGAAACAGGGGCATGGAGGAAAGGAAAGAAATAATTTATTCTTTAGGGTGTAGATGATAGTGAGGGGACTACGGCTGCTTGATAAAATATAGAGATTCAAATTAACTGGCATTGTGTATTGTCATTAGCTTCATCTGGCAGCCTTAGACAGGAGGTCACTGAAAGGGGAAATGAGCTGGCAGAGTCCAGTCTTGAGTTACTGCTGAAGCAGGAACTGCTACTCATTCATTTATTTAACATATAATTGTTCAGGTAATATGACCTAAGCACTTACTCTGTACCAAGCACTGGGATATGTTTTCTTTTTTTTTTTTAAAGATTTATTTATTTATTTGAAAGTCAGAGTTACACAGAGAGAGGAGAGGGAGGGAGGGAGGGAGAGGGAGAGGGAGAGGGGGAGAGAGAGAGAGAGAGAGAGAGGTCTTCCTTCTGCTGGTTCACTCCCAATTGGCCGCAAAGGTTGGAGCTGCGCTGATCTGAAGCCGGAGCCAGGAGCTTCTTCTGGGTCTCCCAGGCAGGTGTAGTGGCCCAAGGACCTGAGCCATCTTCTACTGCTTTCCCAGGCCATAGCAGAGAGCTGGATCGGAAGTGGAGCAGCAGGGTGTTGATCCCCATATGGGATTCAGCTGTTCAGGCTGGGGCGGTAACCCACTGTGCCACAGTGCTGACCCCTGGGCTATGGTTCTGAGACACATACACTGAGAACAAGACATATATGGTCCCTCTACTTTTAGAATATACAATTTATGGGGGAAAACAGGATTATAACTGAAAGAAAAAATTATACAAATAACTATTTGGAAAAGTTTTACGAATATTTGCAATATACCAGGCACCACTGAGTGCTTTGCCTTGCTTATTACCTATGAGAATTTCCAAGGTTTGTACAATTATTATCTTATTTATAGATTTAGAATTGGAAGCATACATAATAAAAGAATGAAATCCTGTCATTTGTGGAAACATTGATGGAGATGGAGGATGTTATGTTAAGTAACATAATCCAGGCATAGAGAGACAAATATCACAGGTTTCTCCTCATATGTGGAAGCTAAAAATGTTGATGTTTATAGAACTTGAGAGTAGAATGTCACTGGTGACCAAGAGGGGTAAGGTGTGTGTGTGGAGGAATAATGGATACAAAAATACACTTACATAGGAGGCCTAAATGCTAGTGTTCTACAGCACAGTAGGGTAGCTTACAGAAATCTATTATATATTTCATAAAAAATCAGAAGAGAGAAGTTAAAAAGTTCCCAACACAAAGAAATGATAGATATTTAAAGAGATGGAAGTGCTGACTACCCTGATTTGATCATTATACATTACGTATGTGTATAGACTTATCACACTGTACTCCATAAATAAGTACAATTAAAAAGAATTAAAGAAGCCCAAAATTTGCCCAAGGTCTCACAGCTGATAAAATTGCTACTTATGAATTTAATAGAGTGCTAAGATTAAAAAAGAAAAAACTAAACAATAAAGGAAGACCTGTACTAGGAAGACTAGTCAGGATTCCCTAGTACCCTGGAATGTCTTTGGTGGGCAGTGACTGGTAGCTACTCCATTGAAACAGTTGACAGATGGACTATTCGTGACTTTGCTACACATTTATTTTTGGTTTGGTTTTGATTTTGAAGACATTTTTCTTGAGATGTCTTTAGGATAAAAACATTTCTCCCACCATGAAACTTTGGATTGCCTTATTCATTTTCCAAAATGTCGATGGTAGAAAAAGTTGTTCACATCACAACACTGGAATTAAGAGTAAGGACATGATCACTGTGGATATAAAGGCAGGAGGCTAACCCAACTAACAGGTTACACTGAAAGCTGAGCAAGATCACAGTCACAAAAAGTCTTCTGAGCTACTTGGAGCCTTGAGTGGAGTATAGCGGAAAATTCTGTACAAGGTACACACACATCTTTGTCTTTCATTTGGCATCTATACCATGAAGGACACTTCAATTTTTTCTACCATTCTTTTCATTGAATAATGTTACTCAACCTGAAAGGGATATAGCAGTGATAAGATAAGATAAGATAAGATAAGATAAGATAAGAGGGAGTGAATGCTATTAAATGTCCCCTTGTCTACTTTTTCAAAGAGGTTCTAGATTTTATTTCTAAAGTATGCAATGAGTACTAGAAACATCCTCCTCCTATTTATTTAAATGTGACATGAGCACATTGTATCTAGGTTACAGCTAGATTATCTTGTTCTTCCTACTTGACATTCTATAAGGTAGTTCAAACAATTCATGGAAAAATGGAATTAAAAGATACATTTATTTTGGGGCAAAAAATCTTGAAATCTATACATTTTTTGTTTCTTTCACGATATGAGTTTTCCAGGAACTTCCTGAAGATACCTTATTGTGCCTTGTCACCTTTAGGGCTACAATCTTCTTGGGAAAGAGGATAAAGCCATAAACATTTTTGCACCTTCCCTAACACTTGTTTGCTAAGTACTGAATAAAATTAAATCTTGAAAGAAGGAAGGTGTAAGTAAAAACACAAGCATAGATTTATAAAAAGAAACATTATAAAGAACACAAAGTTAAGTAAGTTTGAAGGAAGCAGATTAAAAAGTTTGAGCAGGAAATTCTAATATGCAGGGTGTCTGATGTGTTTTTCCCTTTAATTGAAGGAAAGATAAAGATGGAATTGCCGGTACACCATAACACCAAAATGTTCTTATTTTTTTTTTTCAGTTTTGCAAATTCTCATTATTTGATTTTCATCCAGGACTGTCAGTTGAGACATCTGATAATCCAAAAGCATTCAGAGAATTAGGATCCCATATGGCTCAAAAATATTTCCTATCCGGCAGGAAAAAGAGAACATACTGTGAAAATAATACTGGTATATCCTTCAATTTATGTGTGCAAGGAATACAAATGAATTTAGATCATTATTCACAGCACAATGATTATAATAATCATCAGGATCAATTATAACAACCAAAATAAGAAGAGTATGCAGGTCTTCATGATCATGCTGCGTTATGAAAAATCAGAAGTACATTTCAATGCAACCAATAGCAATGGAGCTATGTTTTATCTAGCAGAGACGACCTTCATTAGAAAGTAGCACTGAATTAGGAGTCCTGACTGATAACTAATTAATTGTGCAAACCTGAAAAAGTCATTTATATCCTTAGACCTTAGTTTTTCTCAACTGAACAATGAGAGGGTTGGACCAGATGTTCCCTCTAATGCAGCATCTGTTCTGGAAGTTCTAACAAAGAATATATCTGCTTATATTGTGTGAAGAATACTTAATTTTTATTTTTAGTGAAAACTCATTTTCTTCAAAAGAGTGTTCAGTATTGACCTCTCTCTCTCTCTCTCTCTCTCTCTCTCTCTCTCTATATATATATATATATATGTAATAGAGAGGAAGGGGACTTTGTTTCAGTCATCTCATTTGACCAATTGAATTAATAATAATATTAATAATAATTATAATAATTTTGATAATGACTATTATTCGCTAAGAGTTAACTGAGGGTCAGACACTGTGCTTTAATCTTTGGAACAATTCTATACACCAGATAGTACTTTTGCAATCTCCACGTAACAGCTGAGAAGACCGAAGCACAGAAATACTTAGTAACTTGACTGAGGTCACACAGAAAGTGGCCAGACTGCTGGGGTGACCAAGGTTGCAGTAAAGTAGATGTGGGGATCCAATGCCGCCCACCTCCCTCGACAACTAGATAAGTGTGTTCCACACAGAATCGCTTTGTGGAAATGTGAGGGATGGAACCTCTCTCTCTAGTCTGGTGTTCATCATTAACCCTCTTTCCTACAGCCTCTAATAAAGAACTGAAGATCAATATAAAGAACAAGGAATTTGGAGCTCCTGAGTCCATGTTTCACCCCTGCCCTTTAACAGCAAGGAGACTCTGGGCCACTGAAGTTCTTTCTTCATCTGTAAAATGGGGTTAACAATAATGGTGACCTTTTAGGGATGTGGTGACATAATGTTGATTAACTTTATAAACTATAAAGTACATTTGCTAAAAATAAAGTGTGTCTTTTAGAATCATTTTTTTACATTTAAAGAACATAGCACTGTAAATCTCCCAGTTTCATGCTGCTTTTGCCAGAAATAGTCTATTCTGAAAGAGGCAGCATGTGTGGTGGAAAACATGTAGGATTTATTCCTAGCTCTGCCATTTACTTAGCTTTGTGGCCTTGGGCGAGTCACTTAATTGGGCGACCCGCAGGGCCCCCTATTCAAAGGGCCCTGTGCTTGGGTTCAATGTTCTGTGGTTGCTCCCTTGAAATTATTAATAACTTTTTCTTTGAATTCATGTTTGGTGAGTGAAGTCAGATGGGACAGCGGCACATGTGCTGGGGGCCTGGCAGCTCAGCTTTCCTGAGCCCTTGCCTCTGTTCCTTCTCCTGATGCCTAGTGTTGGGGGAAATCTTTTCACAATTCCCAGGTACCCTAGGTTCTGCCCCACCTCCCCTTTGCCTTCTAGCTCTGAGACGGCTGCAGTCCTTCGGTCCCCACAGGAAGCTGGGTATTGGCAGATGTGAACCATCTCTGCCCTCACAGGCAGCCCCATGGCGCATCCAGTACCAAGCATTCTCTGATGGAGAGATTTAAAAATCCCTGGCGGTGAGGGGCAGGTGGTGCCCATCTGCCAGGGCTTGGGTGATGAGTCCCTGGGAAAGAGAGAGAGATGTTGCCAGACCCTTCCCTGGCCAAGCCGCTACATCTGTTAGTGCTCTGAGAAGAATGTGGTGGACATAGGGCCATGAGGGACCCTTGCCCTTGGGAAGGCCTCAGAAAGTCTGCACTCTCCCTACAAGAACTTCAGGCCTTGGAACGTGCCTGTGGTTGGCTCCATGTCTGGGGGTATTCTTTCTCTTTCTAATGTTCCTGAGTTTGGCTTTTTTGTCTTGTTGGGTTTTTTTTGGATTTTAGCCAGCTTAAGATATTCTTTGGATGAGAACCACAAGACAGGAAATGTGTAGCTTTGGTGATCCTGCATAAGAGTTTAAATGCTGCTTTTGCATTTAAAAGCGACACTGTACATAATAAATGAATGGCAAAATTCATGCTAGCATAACATAAAATTTTGATTTTTCTCTACTTAGAAGACTGAATAGTAAATAAAAAGTAAAAAGCAGACTGAAAAGTCAAAAGAGACAGAGACAGAAAGAGAAATCACAAAGCAAAGGGGAAAGCATTGCATATATTTTAAGGGCACATTTTGCCCTGCTCTTTGAGTAAGAAGCTCCACATTTTCATTTTCGTTCTGTACTGAGCCCCACAGATTCTATAGCTGGCTATGTTTCCAGGCTGTAAACTCTGCATAATCACTTCTCCTTGCACTCACATGAGAGGAGAGTGCTTCAGAAAGTTAATTGAAAATGGAATTAAAAGATAAGTAGATTTTGGTGCAAAATTTTTTTTTTGAAATTCATTCATCTTATCGCTTCTTGGCCTTTTGGCTAAGATCAAGATCAAGTGAAATTCATTCATCGTTTTTACATGAGACACATGTTACATGAACTTTCTGAAGCAGGGTCACATCTGTAGCAACTCTGCTTGCAGCTATAAGCCCAGTGAGGGAATATGGTTGGACTGACCCAGAAACAGCTCATTAATCAGTTTTCTGCGGATTCTTCTACTTTTCCATGTTTGTAGAAGAGGAAATGGGAGCCACTCCCTTGGAAACTATGGAGGTCATTCAATGTTAATAAGCTTGATGCTTCATTAGATGCTAACAAGGCACAATTTTCATTTTTTTTAGTTCTAGGGGTTGGCTTAAAAGTTATGGGGGCAATGAGGAATATCAAAACTTTCCTGGGGAATAATCTTCATTTATACACCCTTTCATTTTTTATACTATGATTTTATATGCTTACCATAATGCACATACTTTGTTAAGTTTTTGAGAGTTCCAAAATGATTAAGACATTTTCCTGAAGGAGTTAAAAGTCAGGATGAGGTGGGGGTGCAGGTAGAAGACAAGCACATAAATAGATACTTTAATATAGCAAGGATGGTGATTATCAAATGCAGAAAGAAGATTCCTGCTGCATACAGACATAGATCAGGAAAGATATTTCAGGGAAGGTAACATCTCTGCTACCAACTAAGTGAAGAGTAAAAATTAACCAGGGTATAGAGAATGGTAGAGAAACAGAGAAGAGGGTACTGGTGACAATATCAACATTGACATTGAGAAAAAGAGCACAACTGGTAGTGAAACCCAGCAATCCACTTACATTTTTAAAATATTTACTTACTTGAAAGGCAGAGTGATCTATCTATCTATCGATCGGTCATTCGATCGATCAAGAGATCTTCTATCTGCTGGTTTACTGCCCGAATGACAACAGCCAGGAATAGGCCAGCCTGAAGTCAAGAGCCTAGAACTCCATCTGGGTCCACCTGGGTGGCAGGGGCCCAAGTACAGAAGCCAGCTCCTGCTGCTTTCCTAGGAATATCAACAGGGAGCTGGATAGGAAGTGGAGCAGGTGGGACTTGAATAGGTGCTCCAATATGGCATGCCAACATAGCAAGTGGTGGCTTAACCTGTAGCACCACAACACCAGCTCCAAGCCATTTATTATTATTATTATTATTATTGTTTTAAAGATTTATTTATTTATTTGAAAGTCAGAGTTACGCAGAGAGAGGAGAGGCAGACAGAGAGACAGAGAGGTCTTCCATCTGCTAGTTCACTCCCCAATTGGCCTCAATGGCTGTAGCTTAACTGATCCGAAGCCAGGAGCCAGGAGCCTCTTCCTGATTTCCCACACGAGTGCAGGGACCCAAGGACTTGGTTCATCCTCTACTGCTTTCCCAGGCCAAAGCAGAGAGTTGGATTGGAAGCGGAGCAGGTGGGACTTGAACTGGCATCCATATGGGATGCTGGCACTGCAGGTGGCGGCTTTACCTCCTATGCCACAGCGCCGGCCCCACCATTTATTATTTATCATACTGGAGAAATAGGAGGGAGAGACCAGTTAGTAAGCCTTGTAAACTGAGATATGACGTGGGCTTCCTCTGGTAGCACTGGGCAGTTGGCAAATGGTTTTATGCCTGGAAGGGAAATGGCTGGACTTACAATTTAGAGATCACACTCCAGTGGCAACTTAGAGGGTGGATTTGAAGGGACAAAAACATATGCTGGAAGTTCATATAAGGAGCTCTTTCAGCAATAATACAAAAGAAAATACAGGTCTGGAACAGAACAATAGTAATAGGAATGGAAAATGTTATAGAAATACTAGAGTTGGACTTGACTATTGATTCAATGTAGACATGAGTGGAAGGTAAGAGTCAAGGATGAATGTTTGCGTGCGTGATGGTTAAGGGGTTTGGTGGGAAGACTTCTGGAGGAGAGAGAGATTTTGGAGGTGCAATGGGGAGGAATGATGTGCTCCTGTTTGTACATGGTTAGTGGCCTGGGGAACTGGTAGGAGGTCATGTCAGCAGGCAGTTAGAGGAGGCTGTGGTCTATTGCATATTTTGGGATGATCAGGAACTAGGTGGTGGCTGTACCTATGAGGTAGATAAAAGCACCCATGGAGAAGAACTGGGGAACACCATGAGAGAACAAAGGAAAAAGAAGTGAATGAGGAACAGAAGGAGGGTGATTGCCTCAGAAACCAGAGGGATCAAGAGTCTCGTGAATAAGGGTGTGAGCCAGCTGTTAATTATGACAGTGAGGTCCTAGAAGGAGTGGACGCCATTTTGTTTTGGTAATTTAGAGCAACTCACTGGGGGTCACCGAGGATTCTTTCTAGGACTGTGGGGACAAAACCAGTTAAGTAAAAGGGATGAAGACAGTTACTGCAGACGACTGCTTTGAAAAGTATGCATGAGTAAGGCAGGGGTAAATTTGGAGACATCTGGCAAAGGAACAGGATCAAAGGAGGTTTGCTTTATTTTCACTCCACTCTCAATAAAAAGAGACAGCTAGACAAGTCTACAGGAAGGAGGGAAAGTACTAGTGGTTAGGGAAAGCTGGAGAAATGGGAGAGATCAAGGAAAATGGATGGAGGTAGGAGAGGCAGGCCCCCAGGAATATAAAGGGTCTGGAGGGAGGGTCAGGCTGTAGAATCCTGATCCACTGGGCTCCTTCATTGCTGTACTTTTGTCATCCTTGGTACATGTCAATTCCTCAAGCTGTGGCAATGACACTGTCTCCATTGCTGAAATGGAGTGGCAAAATTGTAGGTCACCGTGCTGAATGAGCTCCCTGTACTTTGCATGGCAATTCTTTCATTTGGGGATTCCTATAAAAATGTCCTGACAACAATATCCCCAGGTATTTAATTTTACCTTTAGATCCTCCAACCTTTTGTGATTCCTTGTTATTTTGAGTAGTTTCAGGTTACCCATTACAAACTCCTTCAACACCTCTCCTTTCTGTCTCAATTTCTTTTGCCCTTGCCTTGATCTTTTTTTTTCTTGCAATGTTCAAAATTCTACTGATCTTTCAAGGTCCAACTCAAGAAATATACCTTATTTATGATTTGCTTTCATCTTACATATGTATTTAAAGTTATTTGATGTCTTTCATATTATCTTTTAAGCTACTTTAAACAGTTCAAGGAAGGGATTGATTCAACCAACTGATCAATCATTGTGATGCCTTTTCTTATCTCCTCTTCTTTATCTCTTTGACTCGTTCTTATATCATTCTGGTACTAAACTATTAAATCCTTTAAGGGCAAGTATATTTTTTTGCATCTGTTTTAGCAGAAAAAATGGATTGTACATAGTATCTCCCTGCTTACTAATGGATTATAAGTTCCCAAAGGACAGAATGATAGATACAGATATGGATTAACACATATGCAAATGTATATTTATATTCTCAAAGTATACCAGTACTTACTACACAATTATAGGGGTTGTTCAAAAAGCTCATGGAAAATGAATATTATGAAAAAACTGCATCGCTTTCAAAAATTATTCTTGCACCCAAAATAAACTTATTTTTAATTACATTTTTCATAAACATTTTGAACCTTCTTACTTGCTGGCAACTAAGTACATTGAAAGACAAAGAAAGAACAGTTTCTGTCTTCTAAGTGTGTAAAATCCAGTAGGGCATTCTAATACATGTGTATGTACACCCAGTACATAAAAATAAGAATCTATTGGAATGGGCTTTTAGTGTGAACAGGATTTTAGCAGGCAGAAGGCACAGCATGAGCAAAAGTGCAAATCTGTGAAACGCCATGGCTAGAAGACAGGGCAGAATGGTAGGAGAATGAGAATGGAAATGTAGTCTGAAACCAGAGCATGAGAGGGCTTGAATGACATGCCGATTACATTGGACTTTACTATGTGGAAAATCTGGGTGCCCTCAAAACTTTTTAAGGTAGAAGAAATGATTAGCTATGGAATTTTAAAAGATAACTTTGACAGCAAAATAGAGGGTGAGTTTGAGTTTGAGTAGAATGAGATGGGAGGTAGGTAGATCTATGAGGAGGCTTTTGCAATTGTGTAGGTGAGATGATAAAGATCAAACAAGAACAAATTGGTTACAGGTTAGATACTGGTGTGTGTGTGTATGTGTGTGTGTGTGTGTGTGTGTGCTGGGAGAGTGGGGTGGTGTAATCAAGGTTCCAGATTAGATATTGGGGTGTGTGTGTGTGTGTGAGTGTGTGTGTGTGTGTGTGCTGGGAGAGTGGGGTGGCGTAATCAAGGTTCCAGATTAGATATTGGTATGTGTGTGTGTGTGTGTGCTGGGAGAGTGGGGTGGTGTAATCAAGGTTCCAGATTAGATATTGGTATGTGTGTGTGTGTGTGTGAGTGTGTGTGTGTGTGTGTGCTCGGAGAGTACGGTGGTGTAATCAAGGTTAAGGGCCTAGAGATTATTTGCCAATCTTACTTTTCAGAAGACATCAAATAAACAGTGATCCTGACTATAATTTATTAGATATTAAGTAACACTTTCTCTAAATCAGCCCATGGCAATATCACTATCTTTTCTTCTTCTTCACCATTTATTATCCTCTAACTCTGATTTCAGCACTGTATTCTTTAAAATCGGGTGTTCTCATTATTTCAGGTGTTAGATTGTCAGTACCCATTGAGATTATATATATCCATTAGGGAAAATTGTAAATATGTATCTGATGGTACTTAGTGGAGTGGTCAGGCAAATAATGGATACCAAATAAATACTTGATAAATTAAATGAAATGCTGTTTTCTAGAGTTCCCTGAAAGTTGAGTGTTCTTACTCTTTGGCTTCTGCAATACTGTTCTCTATACCTGGAATCTTTTCTCTCTTCACCCCACTACCCAACATCTTTATGTAGCTTTGACCTAGATAGTTCCTATTCATAACTTCCCCCAGGAATTTCTGCTTGGCGCCCCTGGACTGGGTGAAGAACTTTACTAAATAGACCTATAGAATACTGATTTCTCTGTTAGCTCCATAATGACCTATCATTTTTTTGAAGAAGTATTTATTTATTTATTTGAAAGGAAGTCACAAGTGTATGCACAAACACACAGAAAGGGGGATAGAGAGTTGGGGGGAGAGAGACAGGGAGAGGGAGAGGGAGAGGGAGAGGGAGAGGGAGAGGGAGAGGGAGAGGGAGAGAGAGAGAGAATCATCAATCCACTGGCTCACTTTCCAAATAGCTACAACAGCCAGGCCTGGGTCAGGCCAAAGCCAGGAGCCAGGAACTCCATTCCTCAAGGGTACAGGTACTTTGGCCATCCTCCGCTGCTTTCCTAGATGAATTAGCAGGAAGCTGAATTGGAATCAGAGCAGCTGAGGCTTGAGACTTGAACCAGCACTTTGATATGGGATGCGGATATTCCTAACCGCGGTTTAACCCACTGTGCCACATCACCAGCCCAGCTGTACCATAATACCATCCCTGGCAGTCTCCTTTTTTTGGATAATTTACTCACTACTTTATCTCCAGCTTGAATGCAGTGCCTGATCTATAATGAATAACCTGTAAATATCTGTTACAGGAACATGGCTTTGAGTAATCAGTTGTAAACCTGAACATTTTGAAATTTGAATCTTCAAGGAGCTGGCCACAAAGTCCTGGATCCACCCATTGGAAATAAAGAAGAGACCATCTAGGAAAGTATTTAATCCTGTAAACTCTTAAACCAAGTGTAAATTAGTTATTTTTGTTATTTTTATGACTAATGTGTAACAAAACTCTAGAGGAAAAACACTAAGTTCAAACTTCACTTTTCTACCCTGTCTCTCCAAAGCATACAAAGTATCTACATGATTGTTCATTTTCTCAAGTGTACACACTATCATCTTCAGTTTGTAAGTTTCTGTGGGAGCAGCAACATTAAGTGTCTCAGAACAGCAATTTGATAGCAAAAACGCAGAAAATCAGAAAGCCAGATTTCATGTTAGAAATTCTGCGAGGTGTGGCTTTAGTGTTTTGCAGACAATCCAGTGTCATAGGAAACACACATTTCCTTGCTCTGGGACATTTATTTCAATCATCTAACAAAATTTTACATCATCTGCATAGGGTCATAGTAAACAGTAGAGGCAGAGGTGTTAAGAAAATAAGGCATGGTCTATTTCCTTCATTCTATCCTTATCATGGTGTCATGGAAAAAATACTAGAGAAGCTAAAAAGACGTGGATTAGAAGTGCTCATAGTTGAGATGCCACCAAGTGCTTCAAAAGAGAACTTTGGAAGAGACCAAGAAGCTCTGAGTTCCTTGTCAAAACCAGGGTTATAACGAAGGTCAGAGGATTCTTAACCTCCTACGCTTGAGTGGCCTGAAGCCATATTTCTTAATCATATTTCATATTTTGTATCTAATGATAATATTTTTTAAAAAGAAAATAAATTAATATATAATGGATAGTAATAACATCATATCAATTCACTTTTTTTTTTTTTTTGACAGGCAGAGTGGACAGTGAGAGAGAGAGACAGAGAGAAAGGTCTTCCTTTGCCGTTGGTTCACCCTCCAATGGCCGCCGCGGCCGGCGCACCGCGCTGATGCGATGGCAGGAGCCAGGAGCCAGGTGCTTTTCCTGGTCTCCCATGGGGTGCAGGGCCCAAGCACTTGGGCCATCCTCCACTGCACTCCCTGGCCACAGCAGAGAGCTGGCCTGGAAGAGGGGCAACTGGGACAGAATCCGGCACCCTGACCGGGACTAGAACCTGGTGTGCCGGCGCCGCTAGGCAGAGGATTAGCCGGCCCCACTTTCACATCCATATCTTAACAGTCATTTCTTATTTTTGAAAGGAAGTAGCTATGTACACTCTCTCTTTTCGATAAAGGCGTCTTGTAAAAGTGATAAGAATAGGAGGCTGATATACTCTTGTACACAGAAGCAAAATGGAATGTCAGATGACTCATAAAGCCCCTCTACCATGGTCCTCAGACTTATAAATGAAGCACAAAGTAAAATGTTAGTTGATATGCTTGACATCTGTAACTTCACAGGGATTGTCTTTGGGGATATCTGTTTCTATAGAAAGAACACCTGGCATCCGCTTTTTGTAATATTAGACCAAAGTATGGGATAATGAAAACAGAAATGCCTTATGCAATCTTAATAATCTTTATACTCAGAGGGTTCAGTGGAAGCTGGTAACTATAAAAGGATTAGCCTTTTATCAAGACCAAACCTGCAGGAACTGACCTGGGTTGCAGATACTTGAGTGAGTTATAACACATGCTCACCCTTGAGTTAGCCACGATTTTCTTGTGACTTAGTTTCTTCCTCTGTGATGCTAAAATAAAGAGATGAACTCTTCAAGAAAGTTTTCTCAATTCATGCATCTATAACCAACTTATCTTTGACAAAGGAGCTAATTCAATCCCTGGAGCAAGGACAGTCTCTTAAAAAAAAAAAAGGTGCTGGGGAAACTGGATCTCCATGTGCAGAAGTATGAAACTAGACCCCTACCTTACACCTTACACAAAAATCCACTGAAAATGGGTCAAAGACCTAAGTTACAACCCAGTACCATCAAATCATTAGAGAACATTGGGGAAGCTGCAAGACATTGGCATAGGCAAAGGGTTCTTGGAAAAGACCCCAGAAACACAGGCAATCAAAGCCAAAATTGACAAATGAGATTACATCAAGCTGAGAATCTCTGCACTGCAAAGTATGGAGGGAATTGACAGAATGGGAGAAAATATTTGCAAACTACTCAGGGTTAACATCCAAAATCTATAAAGAGCTCAAGAAATTCAACAACAGCAAAACAAACAATCCAGTTAAGAAATGGGAAAAGGACTTGAACAGGCATTTTTCAAGAGAAGAAATCCAAATGACCCACAGACACTTGAGAAAATGCTCAGGATCACTAGCCATCAGAAAGATGCAAATCAAAACCATACAGAAATCAACAGACAACAAATGCTGGTGAGGATGTGGGGAAAAAGGTACCATAATCCATTGTTGGTAATATGATATAGTCACTGTGGAAGACAGTATGAAGATTCCTCAGAAATCTGAATATAGACCTACCATATGATCCAGACATCCCACTCCTGGGAATTTACCCAAACCAACCAAAGGAAATCAATATCTGAAAGAATTATCTACCCCTATGTTCAATGCAGCATAATTCACAATAGATAAGATATGCAATCAACTGAGATGTCCATCAACTGTTGACTAGACAAAGAAATTATGGTATTTATATACTATGGAGTACTACTCAGTTGTAAAAATATGAAATCCTGGGGCCGGTGCTGTGGCTCACTTGGTTAATCCTCTGCCTGCAGCGCCGGCATCCCATATGGGCGCAGGGTTCTAGTACTGGTTGCTCCTCTTCCAGTCCAAGTCTCTGCTGTGGCCAGGGAAGGCAGTGGAAGATGGCCCGAGTGCTTGGGCCCTGCACCCACATGGGAGACCAGGAGGAAGCACCTGGCTCCTGGCTTTGGATCGGCATAGCTCCAGTCGTAGCAGCCATTTGGTGGGAACCAATGGAAGGAAGACCTTTCTCCCTGTCTCTCTCACCGTCTAACTCTATCTGTCAAATAAAACAAAATTTTAAAAAGAAATGAAATCCTGTCTTTTGCAACAAAATGGTTGCAACTGCAAACCATTATACTTAGAGGAATAAGGCTGACCCAAAAAGACAAATATAATATGTTTTCCATGATCCATGTTAACTAATAGAGTATCTGAAATGTGATGTATTGGAGTGAAATAGACATTTTTAGAATTGATGATAGTTTGTAGCCCTTGTCTCTTCTGTTGAAGAACAGTTCTTTTCTCTCTTCATACTATTTGTTGAACTCTTTACTTCTTTTACTTAGAGTAGGGTTAACTATATAATCATTAAGTACACTGAAAATAGATCACTGTAAAAATTAATAGTGGGAATCTAGGAGGGAAGAAGAGGACGGGATGGAGTGTGGTCAGGAGGAAGGGTGGGAGGGGAAGTGCCAATATGTTCCTAAATTTGTATATGTGAAATATATGAAACTTGTATAACTTAAATAAAATAAAAAGAGAAAGTGTTCCCAGAAAAGCATAGAAGGTCTTACTAGATAACACAGATATCTACAGAATAGAAGTATTAGAGGAAGACAGAAATGACGACATGCAATGATTTTAAAAAAATAATTTTTAATATTGTAGGGACAATAAACTCAACTTGCTTGCTAAGACCCAGGATATCTGTATCTATATCTATGACGATGTTCAAATGTTTATGTGATATGCTTTATGAAAAACTATGCATGGATTTCAAAATGTTTTTGTATCAAAATGGACTTTTAATTCCATTTTCCATGAACTTTTGGATTCCCCTTATATTTATTTCATTCTAGATTTCTCATTGAAACATTCCCTAGGCTGTCTAGGTAGAATAGAAAGAAGAAAGAATAGTTTCATTCTCTTACAGAAGAGAGATGTGAGGCTAAAATGACTTTATCCTGATAACATAGTCAATGACTATAAGAACAGCATCTAAAATCCCCATGATTTCTACTCCAAAAATTTTTTTTCTACTAAATGTCATGGTATGTGATGATTCTGAAATAGCTACAGTAGATTCAGCTTGTGAAGAAAAGCCAGTATGACAAGAAAATTACTTTGTGCAAACTTCCATGCAGTGACCACAAAGCATTTTAGCCACTGGTCCAGTTCTCTGTCTCTCCAATCAGCCTGTGTAGCTTGAGGCCAGAAACTGTCTTAGTCCATCTTATTTCACCAGTGGTTATACAGTACAAAAAATAGTAGATTGTTAATAAACATTTGAAGAATTATTAAGTGAAGAAATGGAAGCATGAACCAGTCTTCAGGAATTGAGACTCTGAGCAAAAGAGAATTCTGGAAAAAGAAAGGATAGAATAATGTTAAACAATCATGGTCACTGAGTTGGATACTAGTATCACTGAAAAGAAAATAGATTAGAGACAGTAAGACAGATTATAAATAGAAAAAGGAGATGGTATTTGTTTTGTTCCATTTATTTTTGCTTTCAAAGCTGACAGTTTTATTTATGAACACAGGGTTTGCAGTAAAAAGAGAACAGATAAGAAGGCAAATGCCTGGAGAAATGGTTGATGAACAAAAGTAGGAAACAGAGTTAGGAACTTAAATGGGGATAGGAGAGAATTAGGAAGATGTTGGGCAGGAAAGTGGGAAAAGTGAAAGAGAAGAGGAAACGTTCAGTGGGATACTCTGCAGTCATAATAAGGTTGCTTTCTTTGGAAATTCAGAAGCTGAGAAAACACAACTGAGAAAGTAGAGCCATCTGATGGGCCAGAGAAGGGGAGTCAGACACACAGCACCGGCTGCTCATTGGTAAAGGGGAAAGGAAGAAAAGGATCTCAAGGAGGTAACTTCTGTCACTTAGCAGGAAACGTCTCCTGTCCTGCAGGTATAGAAGTCAGGGCTAAGCCTCGCCTTATCACCTTCAGCTTTTTTCTCCTGTCACTTTGACATCTGCCCTCAGTGTTGTTCTCTGACCGGCTAGGGAACTCTAACTGGGCTGTACAATTTTCCCAGACTCTGCACTTTCCTATACTGTTTTTCCACCATCAGAACTTTTCCACCTTCTATCTCATCCTCTCCAGACACCTATTTCTATGAAATGACACAGGAAGCTATCTGGTTCTTCAAATAAAGTGATTCCTGTTGTAGGCTTAGCTAGCTAATGTTTACCTTGCCTATTCCATATAATAGCAATGCAATTAGCATAAAGTAAATGAGTGGATGAACTATTCTGGACAGCACCTGGGATTTGGTGACAGATAAAGACGCAGGTCCAACCCACAACTTCTTAGCTACGTGTCCAGGGAAGTTATCCCCTTGGGATCTTGAATTCTTCACCTGTAATTATGAAGAAAAATTTCTTCATCCCCAGTTTCCTTCTTTCAGGGTTGCTGGATTTAAAATATGTGTAAATGATAATAATGCCAGTTACCAGTTTTCATATATACTCACCTTTAAAAGGAAAAGCTGATGCACAGAGAGGCCGTGCAGCTGAGAAATTCTAGAGTCAGCATTTAAATAGAGGCAGTCGCCTTCATTTCTTAACCGACATGGTGAGCTGCACGCTTCCGACTACAGCCTCCCACCAGGGTGTTAGCTACTACTCTCATGTAACCCTTCTGGGATTTCTGTGTGATACTATCAACCATGCCTCACAAGGAGGAAAGCAAAGTCCAGAGAAGGTAACCCTGGCCAAAACTCAAATAGCTAATTAGTGACAGAACTTGAAATCTAAGGTGAGCTTCAGGACCATATAAGAAAGAGAGTCATGGGGCTGGCATAGGTTAAGTCTCCAACTACAATGCTAGTGAGTGATTTGCATCTCAGCTGTTTCACTTCTGATCCAACTGCCTGGTAATGCTCCTGGGAAAGCAGTAGAAGGTGGATCGAGTCCTTGGGCCCCTGCACCCTCATGGGAGACTTGAATGAAGCTCCTGAGACCTCTCCCTCTCTCCCTCTCTCCCCTCTCCTCTCTCTGTAACTCTGACTTTCAAAATAAGTAAAGGGGCTGGTGCTGTGGCATAGCGGGTAAAGCCATTGCCTGCAGTGCTCGCATCCCATATGGGCACCAGTTCTAGTTCCAGCTGCTCCACTTCTGATCCAGCTTCCTGCTATGGCCTGGGAGGGCAGTGGAGGATGGCCCAAGTCCTTGGGCTCTGCATCCACATGGGAGACCTGGAAGAAGCTCCTGGCTCCTGGCTTCAGAGTGGTGCAACTCTGGTTATTGTGGCCATCTGGGGAATGAACCAGTGGATGGAAGACCTCTCTCTCTCTCTCTGTATCTGTCTTTCTCTGCCTCTCCCTCTCTCCCTGTGTAACTGTGACTTTCTAGTAAAATAAATAAATCTTAAAAAAATGAAATAAACCAAAATCTTAAAAAAATAAAAGAGAGAGAGAGCTAGTCCTGGATCCAGTATAGATGGTCAAACCTTTCATCTTAGGTGGTCCTTTTGTTCTCTTATGGCAAAGCTGAAGCCCAACTAGGTGTCAGCAGATGGGTGAGAAACTGCAAGTGAAGGCATGAGTTCAAGGAGTAGATCTGAACTCCTTACTGCAAAGGTACTGGTCAATTATATCTTACTGAGTGGTGCTATCAGCCCAGGGTAAGACAAATTAGATTTCTTAAAAGGTGCAAAATTGCCACTATAAAATCAGATAAGCCTACTGCAGTTAGGAATAAATTCTATCACATAAATGTATCCTGGCTGATATCAAAGAGAGCCAAGAAAGCATGCCAAGAGTTTCTTGGATGAAAACTGACATTTTCTACTGTGAAGACAGAAGTGAAAGCACTGATTGGAGAGTTACATTATGAAGAATTCTAAAATATTTATCATCATTCTAGGTCATTTATTCACTTACCCTCTTAATGCTCATTTTGTGTGTGTGTATGTGTGTGCGCACATGTGTGTGTGTGCCACTGGGTCAAGCTTAAGAGCAAAGAATGAAAGTTACTTTGATTTTATATATCAATATGAAGCCAGAAGCATCTCTATTCTTTGGTTTGAGAGAAATCTGACAGTTGTCATTAATAAGGATATTTTGCATTTATGTGAGTGGGTCATCAATTTTTACCTTTTCTTAACTTCCTGAAACGAATCATACAAGAGGGGGGAAATGGATTAAAACAATTAAATTTGCCATTGTGGCACTGCACAGATGACTCCTGGATGCTTCTTTCTGTACTTGACTCAGATACCTTCTTCTCCAGGTGGCCTCCTTTGCTCTCCATTCTGATGAAGATGCCATTTGGGAGCGCTGGGCACAAACCACTGACCACCGCTATCCTGAGCACACTGCTTCAGAGCTGTCTGCACAGTACGCCCCTGGAAACCAACGACCATGTCTAACATTCACCTGGTGTCCCTAGTGTCTCCTGAAGAGCACTGCATTTTAAAATGACAACCTGACTATAGAACGGCAGAATGCTACTTCCACCCACACAAAATTCACTATTTAAAATTTATCAGTTACATTAAATACGTGATTTTCTAACAGTATTAAAGGCTTGCCAAGTTAAAGAAGAAAGCAAATCTTAGTTCCCGGGTCCTCACTATTTGGCTTATGTAATATTCAAAGGTATTTTTTAAAGTATCATTTCTGGCTCTCAGGCATGAAGGATACTTTTGTTAGTGTCCTCATAGCTTTCTATTTTGGCTCTGAATCCAGAGACATGAAAGAGGTTTGACTCAGCTGCCGCTTAATACTGCACAAGCCTGAGAAAGAAGACTATTATATAAGCTAATGTGTATTTTAAGGTTTTTTTTTTTTTTTTTTCGTAGCCAGTACCTAAATGCCACCTTCTAACCTCATAAAAGTGCTGAAACCCAGTGTGTGGGAAAGTGAGGTCCTCTATTCGCTCTGTATTCCTTATTAAGTATAGAAAAATAAAAGCAGCTGATTAGGGGGTAGCAATTTTCTTTTCTTTCTTTACACATACTTGTAATTCATTTAATGCAGGAAGTGGGCTGAGTTTTCTTGTTCTTTCCAATTCAACTGTCAGGGAGCTTTCTTGCCAGCCTGCTATGGTTTCCATGGCAACAAAACGATGGTGGCAGTAATATGATCTCATGTGCCTCGTGTCAATAGCATCAGATCGTCACACTTGAGGATAATTTTGACAAACAGATTCAGTTATAGATTCAGGATTTATTAGCATTTGATTGATTTACTGGAAATACTGAACAATCATGGCCCTAAACTACTGATAAAAGTATGTTCAAGGTTAGCATTTTGCCCTAGATGATATTCCAAAATTTATAAAGTGTTTTCATATATTGCGTACCCCTTCAATGTGAGTTATTATCCCCCCCTTTGGAGAAGAGGAGATAAGGACCTGTGCAATGTGCTTGTGTGAGGTGGAAAAGCAGCTCTGCAATGATGCTGTAACTTCAACTTTGTGCTTCTGGCATCAACATTGATGGACATTAGGAAAATGTTCTTGGATGTACAAGTTAGATTCTGAGATATCTGCATTAAGACAATTAAAATGTATCTACTAGTTTGAAAGCATGCACATTTTACATATGCATGATGCTTCCTATTTTTTACGCCTCCCATCACCACCTACTCACCTAAGGATTCTCTGATACTTTGCACAGAAACAAATAGATGCTACTCCTTTGCCCCACTGATGCAGGTTTGTATTTTTGTTATTGTTGCTGTTGTTATTGTATTTACTTTCTCATTGTAAACTCCTTGAATCATGTTATTCATTCTTGGAAGGTACCTGATTCTGGCACAGTACCTGGTATATAATAGATACAATCAATATAAATGCTTCTTGCCAATTAAATATACACCTCATGAGGTACCTGGCAAGTATTATGATCCACCATTTTAAGAGTAAGTAGAGGCCAGCGCCGCGGCTCACTAGGCTAATCTTCCGCCTTGCGGCGTCAGCACACTGGGTTCTAGTCCCGGTCGGGGTGCCGGATTCTGTCCCGGTTGCCCCTCTTCCAGGCCAGCTCTCTGCTGTGGCCAGGGAGTACAGTGGAGGATGGCCCAAGTGCTTGGTCCCTGCACTCCATGGGAGACCAGGATAAGTACCTGGCTCCTGCCATCGGATCATCGTGGTGCGCCGGCCGCAGCACGCCAGCCGCGGCGGCGATTGGAGGGTGAACCAATGGCAAAGGAAGACCTTTCTCTCTGTCTCTCTCACTGTCCACTCTGCCTGTCAAAAAAAAAAAAAAGAGTAAGTAGATAGGACCAGCGTTTTGCCACAGTGGGTTAGGCTGCTGTATGCAACACTAGCTTTCCATATTGGAGTACGGATTCGAGTCCCAGTGCTCCATTTCCAATCAGCTCCCTATTAATGTGCCTAGGAGGCAGCAAAGGATGGCCTAAGTGCTTGGACCCCTGAAGCTCATGTAGGTAACTAGGATGGAGTTCTGGCTCCTGGGTCCTGGCTTCAGCTTGGCCCAGTCCTGGCCTTTGTAATCATTTGGAGAGTGAAACAGCAGATGGAATCTCTCCCCATCCCCCTCCACTCTTTGTAACTGTATTTCAAATAAATAAATAAATCTAAAGAAGGAAGGAAGGAAGGAAGGAAGGAAAGGAAAGGAAAGGAAGGAAGGAAAGAGAGAGAGAGAGAGAAAGGAAGGAATAAAGAAAGGAAGGAAGGAAGGAAGGAAGGAAGGGAGGGAGGGAGGGAGGGAGGGAGAAAGGAAAGAAAGAGTGAATATAATGCTAGAAAATTTATCTCTTTATGCCCCCAGCCATGTACTCTTTCCATATCATGCTAATGCTTTTATTCCTTTATTTATTCACCCCTTTTGTCTTTCATTCATTAATTAAATATTTATTGATTGTTTCTTATATATCAAGCACAGTGGCAGGTGCTAGGATACAAAGACAGGTAAGACAAAGTCCTTATTACCAAAAAGCTCATAGATACTGCACAGAATTTTCTGCCTTGGCAAGAAGATAAAATAAAACCTTATATAGAACTGTAAAAATGCATAAGATTATATTCCAACATAATTGGCTCCTTAAAAATGTGCCTTTAGTGTATGTTTCAAATTGCCCTTTAACACAAGATGTTAGAACTAGAAAAGCTTTGAGCTATCACCAATATAGAATGACTATTAATTACACATTGTAATATCTTTCCTGAATATGAAACCGGCATTTACAACCTCCCATAGAATGCCTAAAGTTTACATGTCTGAAATGAACCTGTTATCTGACCTAAACAAATAAGACACAGCAGAAAAAAACAGATGATTAAGGTCAGAATCCAGTCTGCTAGTTGATATGACATTGGGTCAATAACTTAGACAGTCTAGGTGTTTCTTCATTTGTACCTGGAACAAAATACAGTGCTTCAAAAATACCTCTTGAATGAACCAATTAATGAATAGGTATCAAGATGAAACATGATAAAATAAAACAAACCACAATGAGGCTTCACCTCACCTGTTAGAATGGCTCTCATACAGAAATCAACAACAACAAAAAATGCTGGTGAGGATGTGGGGAAGAAGGTACCCTAATGTACTGTTGGTGGGAATATAAACTGGTGCAGTCACTGTGGAAGACAGTATGGAGATACCTCAGAAATCTGAATACAGACCTACCACAGGACCCAGCTATCCCACTCCTGGGTATATACCCAAAGGAAATGAAATCAGCATATTAAAGAATGATCTGTACCCTCCCCCATGTGGATTGCAGCTCAATTCACAATAGCTAAATACAGAATCAACTCAGATGTCTATTAACTGAATACTAGATAAATAAATTATGTATATATATAATAAATTATGTATATATAAATTAGGTACACACACACACATATATATACACACACACACCATGGAATACTATACAGTAGTAAAAAATGAAATCCTGTCATTTGCAACAAGATGAACGCAACTGGTAACCATAATATTTAGTGTAATAAGCCAGTCCCCAAAAGACAAATACCATATGTTCTCTCTGATCTGTGGTAACAGAGTACCTAAAAGGTAATCTACAGGAGTGAAATTGACACTTTAAGATGGGATGATTTTTAACAGCCCTTCTCTCAACTGTTAAGTAACACTGTTTTTTTCTTCTTCTTCCTATTATCTATAGAATTCTTTACTTAGTGTAGGGCTAATCTGATGATTAAAAAGTCAACTAAAAATAGATCACTAGAAATAAGAATAGGAATAAGAGATGGAGTAGGGAGAAGGGTGGGAGTGTGGCTGGGAGGGAGGGTAGTATGGAAAGTATCAGTATGTTCCTGAATCTAATTTTTTATATTTTTTGACAGGCAGAGTGGACAGTGAGAGAGAGAGACAGAGAGAAAGGTCTTCCTTTGCCATTGGTTCACCCTCCAATCGCCGCCGCGGCTGGCGCACTGCGCTGATCCGATGGCAGGAGCCAGGTATTTATCCTGGTCTCCCATGGGGTGCAGGGCCCAAGCACTTGGGCCATCCTCCACTGCACTCCCTGGCCACAGCAGAGAGCTGGCCTGGAAGAGGGGCAACCGGGACAGAATCCGGCACCCCGACCAGGACTAGAACCCGGTGTGCTGGTGCCACAAGGCGGAGGATTAGCCTAGTGAGCCATGGCGTGGGCCCTGAATCTAATTTTAAAAACCCAATGATATCTATAATAGTGCTAGCATTAGCATATATTCAATAAACCTTAAAAACACATTTGAGAGAGTGAGAGAGAGAGAGAGAGAGAGAGAGAGACAGTGAGAGTGAGAGAGAGAATTCCCATCCATTAATTCACTCCCCAAATGCTCTCAACTGGGTAGGTTTGGGCCAGAAATGAGAGCATGGAGCACACTCCAGGGCTCCCACAGGGGTGGCAGGAACACAATTACTTGGGCCATCACCAGTGCCTCCCTGGACCTGCATTCGTGAGAAGCTGGAGTCAAAGGACACAATTGGGAATTGAACCCAGGCACTCATACGAGATGCGGATAATCTAATTGCTACACTAAATACCCAATATCCTCAACAAATGTTTTTAATGAATAGATGAGCCAAATAAATATGATTATATCCCCTTTTCTGAAACATATTAAATCCCAAACATAAAAATTCTGAATTTTTTTTTTTTTTGACAGGCAGAGTGGACAGTGAGAGAGACAGACAGAGAGAAAGGTCTTCCTTTGCCGTTGGTTCACCCTCCAATGGCCACCGCGACCGGCGCGCTGCGGCCAGCGCACCGCGCTGATCCGATGGCAGGAGCCAGGATGCTTTTCCTGGTCTCCCATGGGGTGCAGGGCCCAAGCACCTGGGCCATCCTCCACTGCACTCCCTGGCCACAGCAGAGAGCTGGCCTGGAAGAGGGGCAACCGGGACAGAATCCGGCACCCCAACCGGGACTAGAACCCGGTGTGCCGGCGCCGCTAGGCGGAGGATTAGCCTAGTGAGCCGCGGCGCCGGCCTGAATTATCTTAACTTTTCTTCCTTCAATACCCACATCATAGAGTTGAGTTTATTTTATCTCTGCAATGTCTTGGACTTGTGCCTTTCTCTTCATGCAACACCATGATCTGGTCTAGCCTTTAGCCTTTCTTGATCAGACTGTCATACAAGGCCCTTGCTGAATTTCCTCTCTTTCCAGGATCTCCCATCCCCAAACACTGTCCAAATTGAAAGCATAAATAAGACCATATAATTCTTTTGAACAGAAATTTTGCCCTGATTTTTATGTTCCAATTAAGACACCTTTTAAAATGACAATCAAGATCTTTCAAAACGTGGTCTTCAGTTACACCAACAGGCAGTCCCTGTTTTAGCATTCTAATTTGCTGAACACCTTTTGTACTTCAAAGATTTTTTTTGCCTTTATTCCTAGCTGGTAGAGTAATACTGGCTTTATAATGCTTTGTACTATACTTTGTAACGTGTGCTTTTAAAATATTTTATTTATTTATTTGAAAGACAGAGTTACAAAGAGAAAAGGAGAGACAGAGAGTAGATTTTTTCATTTGCTGGTTCATTCCCCAGTGGCCACAATAGTTGGGGTTGGGCCTTGCCAAAGTCAGGAGCCCAGAACTCAGTCTGGGTCTCCTCTATGGGTACAGGAGCCCAAGTACTTGGGCCATCTTCCACTGCTTTCCCAAGCGCTTTAGGAGGGAGCTAGATCAGAAGCAGAGTAGCCAAGACACAAATTGGCACATATATGGGATGCTGACATCACAGGTGGCAGCTTAACCACAATGTAGTTTGTAAAGAATTCACCTACATACACACTTGAATTTCATAGGAACCCAATAGTAAGCAGATGTTATCATCATTTTCATTTCACTGATTACGAAATTGAAAATCAGGGAAGTTAAATGATTCCAATTCTTATAACATTTATGAGCATTATGTTAGAAAATATTTCTGTGATGATTGTTGAACAATGGAATACTTAAATAATTCTTGAAAATAACAACTGTGACTTCAAAATGTTAATGATAGACATTTGTTCAGTTCTATAGCACAAGAGCTGGTAACCATGACTCTGAAGATGAACTGCCTTGGTGGGAATCCTGGCTCTATTGTTTCCCAGTTGAGTGGCCCTGAATAAGTTCTTTCACCTGTGTCCTTCAGCTTCCTCATCATTAAAATGGGGATTTCTATCGCCTTTCCTACATAGGATTGTTGTAAGAATTGAGTGAGTTTTACATGTGTTAAGTGCTAGGATAATGGCAGGTTTTTGGCAAAGCAGGTTAAATCACTGGTGGGAACACCTGTATCCCATGTTGGAGTGCTGTTTTGAATCCTATCCTCTCGGCTTCCTATCCAGCCTCCTGCAAATGCACCTGAGATTGCAGCTGATGATGGCAAAAGTACCTGGGTCTCTGCTGTCCCATGTGGGAGACCCAGATGGAGTTCTGAACTCCTGACTTTGGCCTTGTCTAGTCTCAGATGTTGCAGTCTTCTGGGGGTGAACCAATGGTTGGATGATCTCTCTTTTTCTCTCCCTATCTTTCTGTCAGTTACTGTTCAGATAAATCTTTTTAAAAAGTGCTAGGGTAATACTGACACATAGGAAGTATTCCTAATGTTATTTCCTTCAAACATACAACATAATAATTTCTTTGCAGCATTTTTTGATCCTGAGAAGCAAAATTAATTGCTTCCTTTTTGGTATTCCAGAAGTAGTAGTCATCTTCAAAAAGTTCATGGAAAATGCTTATTATGAAAAAATTATGCATCAAAATAAATATAACTTTTTTTTCTTTTTTCTTTTCAAATATTTCATTTATTTGAGAGGTAGAGTTGCAGATAGAGTTGGAGACAGAGAGAAAGTTCTTCATCTGCTGGTTCACTCCCCAAATGGCAGCAATGGCTGCAGCTGAGCCATCTGAAGCCAGGAGCCAGGAGATTTTTCCAGGTCTCCCACATGGGTGCAGGGGCCCAAGAACTTGGGCCATTTTCCACTGCTTTATCAGGCCATTAGAAGAGAGCTGGATCAGAAGAGAGCAACCAGGACACAAACTGGTGCCTACATGAGATGCCAGTGCCAAATGCAGAAGCTTAGCCCACTATACCACAGTGCTGGCCCCAGAAGGTCGTTTTTAATTCTTTGGAGTTCCCTTGTATAGTGAGTATTGGCTCAGGGTGGACTGAAAATATCTGAATCTGCTCCTTATTAGATTTTGTCCCTCAGTTCCTCTAATCTTCAGTTTATCATTTGAAACACTAGACAATAAGTTTTAATGAGTAGTGGTGATTATTTATCAACTAATACACAAAAGGTCCTTAGTGCCTGGTATATTTTAGGAAGGAATGGAGTTGGTTAAGCTCATGTAAGAATATTTTAATGCAGTACAAATTTTTATTCTGCAGCTTTTTATAGAATCCTCTCTGAAAGAGTGACTACACAGTGCATACTGCTAAATCCAGTACCTATCTTGAATTTTTTCACTTCCATAAAGAGGGTTCAGGAAAAAGTTAATATTCTATTTACCACATTAAAATATAATATTATGTGCTACAATGCTGTGAGCCTACCCACCCACCAGACTGCAGATAAGCTGCTATTCATATGCTCAAATTAAGTACTCTGCATATTTCTAGTTCACTATCAAAAGTAACTGCACATATACACAGAGCAATGATAGAAGAAAATGAATGAGCAATTAAATATGATTGCAGGTAATATTAACAATATAAGATCATCATTTACACAAATATTCCAGTTGGAATTCACTTATCTATTATTAGGACTCAGAGGCTAGAGAGAGTAAAAATTTCCTGGGATTCTCTTAAAGTTTGTCCAAAAAGGTTGGATCGAAACTTTTGGTCTCAGGGTAACAACAACACCATGAACAAAACAGTAAGAACAACCAACATTTGCTGAATGTTCATGCCAGCACTCAGGCAGAGAGTTAGCTTCTGCAATTGGCTGAATAATGTTCCCTAAAGGTATCAGGTCCAAAACCTTGGAAGCTGCAAATGCTTCTTTATTTGGAAAAAACATTATCTGTGAGTATGATTAAATGAAGGATATTGAGATGGTGCAGACTACCCTGGATTATTTGGATGCACCCTAAATACAAGGACATATGCCTTAAAAATTAGAAGGCAAAGGGAACTTTGACAAAAGAGGAATGAGGTCACAGAGGTGGAGACTGGAGTGACAGCGCCACAAGTCAAAGCGTGCTGACAGTTGTAGATGATAGAAGGCGTAAGGGAATGTGCTTGTCTAGAGCCTCAGGAGAGAGTGAGACCCAACCAACACATGGATTTGGGCTCACTGACTTCAGAACTTTGGGAGAGTACATCATGGTTTTAAGGCAGTAAGTGTTTGGTAATTCATTAGAGCAACCATGGTTTCTAACCATTGAATTAATGTGTTAATACACTGTTGAAAGTTAGCTCATTCCTTCATAAGCCTCCTAAATTCTTGATTTCTTTGTTTTGTGGGGGTTGCTGCTGATAAGAGTAGAGCCCTAAAATACTCCTTTCAATGTGAAGCATCACTTGCTGACATTTTTGCAAAATCTCATCCATTGTCAGTGCTACCTACTTGCAAGATGGAATTGACACATAGGTACAGTGAGTCAATGTTCCCTTTGAGTGCCTTGTTTTTGCCTCAGTGAATTTTTCTTAAATATAGAACTACAAATGATATTACTTCAGTATTTCTTTCTTGTTCAATCTTATTTCCTAAACTCACATACACTCTTATTAAGATGAAAAAAATATGTGAATTATCAGCTCACATGCAGTACAAATCAAGCTGTGGAACTTCCATAAGGAGGGGAGAGAGATAAGGTTGATAGTCAGATTTCTGGCTTAGATGAACAAGAAAAACAGCAATGCCATTCACCAATAAAGCAACTGCAGAAGCAGATCTGGCAGGAGCAATGAGTTTGAAGTACCCGTGTAACCTCCACATGAATAATGAGTCCGGTGTAAAGCAGAGAGATCTAGAACGAACTTATAGGTATGGAAATTATCTGGAAATTGGAAATAATTAAAAATTCTAGGAATAGCATTGATCACTTTTGGATATTGTGTAGAGAGAGAAGAAAAGAAAGGCTTAGAAAAGGCACAAGGCTAATAAACCACATAGCATATAAAAGGAATGATGACTAAATCAATTTGAGATTTAAAAAAGTCTTACAGGATATAAAATCAAAGTAGATTGGGTCTATCCAATGATGATAACCATAAATACCAGCCTCAAAAGTTTAGACTTTTTTCATATATATATCAGGTAATAGGTGGTGTAACAGGTATATTTTGCATAGGGGATTGATATGATTATACTTATACTGCATAAACTTAGGCTAGGATATTACATAGGATGACATTAGAAGGAAGCGTTTACTTGGGAGGTTAATGTGAAGATCTAGGGTAAGAGGTAATGAGGAACTGAAAAAGTGCTTTAACATTGTATGTGTGCACATGTGTGTCTGTGCTTTTCCCCAAATGTACTAAATAAAATTGCTATCAAAGGCACACTTTTGCATGTTTATTTCTCATTGAAAGCCTTGAATTTTGTATGCATGGATATGAAGGGAAATAATGAACAAGTCATGAGAAAAAAATTGGTGCATGACCCAGTTTATTTACTGAGAACATCGTGAAAACAGGATCAGAAGCGTGTGCCATGAGGTATCTCGGCAGCTGGGAAGAAAGTGAACAATAACCATCTCCATGGGATGAACAGTGTCTGCTCACTGAGAAGGTTGCTAAGGGCTATCATGAAGTGAATGAAAAGAACGATCTTTTTGTTTCTTTTATGGAGATGCTGACAGATGAAGTGGGTTTAACCCAATGAACAACAAAGCCCAAGGGTAACAGTTTTACTTGGTGATTTGCTCATTGAAAGTCAATGCTGAGCTGATATGGGTGGTAGGGATGGTTTCTTCGAGCTTGGAATATTTATATAATTTTTTAGAGTTGATGAAGAGTTAGTAAGGTCTTGGGAATATCCTAGCAAAGACATTCTAGGCTCTGCAGGTAACTGGAATGGTAAATAAAATGTTATTTAAAAGATGATGTGAATCACTAGAAACATACATTATAATTAGACAGACCAGGGTTGGGTGCCATTTGTATCATTCTGTGACTCTGAGAAAATTATGAAATTCCAGTCTTTGACAAAAAGTGGAAATTTCACAAAATAATATATGTTATTAACCTATAAACCTATAACACAAATATAGCTATAAACCTAGCTCTTAGTGCCTAAGACCTAAGTTCTTTCATATTTGAGGTTGCTATAAAATATTTATTGAGACTATGTCAAATCAATGATTTTGGAGAAGAAATTCAATCCAGAGGCAATGGGAGAAACAAAATACAGTGGCCAGTATTGTGGCACACTGGGCTGAGTCTCTGCCAGTGATGCCAGCATTCTATATGAACATCGGTTCAAGTCCCTGTTGCTATACTTCTTATCCAGTTTCCTGCTAGTATACCTGAGAAAGCAGAAGATGGCTTGATTACTTGGCCCCCTACAATCCACATAAGGGATCTGGGTGCAGCTCTGGTCCCATGGCTTTGGTTTGGTCCAGCCCCACCTGATGTGGCCATTTGTGGAGTGAGCCAGTGGATGGAAGCTCGATTTCTACCATCACCCCAACCACTGTATTTCAATTGAATAAATAAAATCTTTAAAGAAAAAGAAACAAAATACAAAATTGTATTGAAATTATTCAGCTTTCTTAGTTCATTACAATGCTATCAGGAACCACTTTCTTGTCTTAACATGAATATTGAAAGTTTTCTAATCAGCAGGTTTTCTCCTAATTTCCATTCGACTTTTAGTTGGATGATGGAGATATAGAGGTATTTTGAATAACTAACACAATCCCTTTCTAGGGTATATTGCAGGGAACATCAACTTACTATGTATGCAAGGTGAGAAACTCGTAGTAAGAAACAACAAACAAAATGCATATCTAATTAATTTACAACAATATTTAGAAGGCTCTATAAACATGATCTCATAAATACATGCTGCCTGCCAACTTGCCTGACTTTGGGAGTTGCTATAACAACCAGCAGTTCTCTCAGCAGTCTTGGATCTCTGCATTTTTAGATGTTTTACTAAGAAATATTATTATTTTTATGGGCCTGTTAGCTCAATTATTTAAAGTATTGGACTAATAAAGCCAAAGTAGAGGATTCCAAAGTATATACCAGTAACAAAATTCTGCCCATGGGCTCTCTTCCAAGATAGTTTACTCATTCATTCATTCATTCAATTCATTCATTCAAAAATATTTATTGACTGCCTGCCATGTGTTAGGTACTATTCTAGGTGCTAAGGCTGGATGGACAAATAAATAAATAAATAAATAAAAATTGAATCAAAACAGAAAAATCAAAGAAAACCCCAAAACCAACTAAACAAAAAATAACACATAACAATTAAAAGTACCAATTTCAGGGGCTGGCACCATGGCTCACTTGGTTAATCCTCCACCTGCGGCGCCGGCATCCCATATGGTCACCAGGTTCTAGTCCCGGTTGCTCTTCTTCCAGTCCAGCTCTCCGCTGTGGCCTGGGAAGGCAGTGGAGGATGGCCCAAGTGCTTGGACTCTGTACCCGCATGGGAGACCAGGAGAAGCACCTGGCTCCTGGCTTCGAATCTGCGAAGCGCGCTGGCCCTGGCGGCCATATGGGGGGTGAACCAACGGAAGGAAGACCTTTCTCTCTGTCTCTCTCACTGTCTAACTCTGCCTGTCAAATAAAAAAAAAAGTACCAGTTTTAGTCTTGTATGTGAAAGGTGGGAAGGGACACAGATACTAAATAAGCAACAAATAAATATACACATAGGGAAATACTCATGTAGGATGATAACTACAGTGAAGACAAAAGGAAGCAAGGAAAGGAGAGAGATGCTATGCTAGGCGGTGGGAAAATGCCTTTTGATGTGACATCTGAGCATGGATTTCGATAAATATATTTGCGTAAGCTGTAGAACATTCGTGCAAGAATGTTTCAACTAGAAGGACAGCAAGTGCACAGGCCTTGCACTGGGCATGTGCTCAACTGGATCTGGCTAGTGAGGAGGCCTGTCTGATTGCAGTAGAGTGCTCCAGGGAAGAGTGGAGCAATCAGGGAGGAAGACAGAAACTGTTCACGTGGGATCTTCAATGCCATTGAAAGGATTTTAGATTTTATTCTGAGTGAGGTGAGAAACTAATGTGGGTTTCTGAGCAGAGAAATAATAGGATATGACCTAAAATTTAGAAAAGATCACTGTAGTTCTGTGCACTGTAGGAGGTCAAGGTGAAAGGGAGACCAGTCTCAGGAGGCCATTGTAAAGATACAGGGAGAGAATGCCTTGCGGCGCAGGCACACGGGGTTCTAGTCCCGGTCAGGGCGCCGGATTCTGTCTCGGTTGCCCCTCTTCCAGGCCAGCTCTCTGCTGTTGCCAGGGAGTGCAGTGGAGGATGGCCCAAGTACTTGGTCCCTGCACCCCATGGGAGACCAGGATAAGTACCTGGCTCCTGCCATCAGATCAGCGCCGGCCGCGGAGGCCTTTGGAGGGTGAACCAACGGCAAAGGAAGACCTTTCTCTCTGTCTCTCTCTCTCTCACTGTCCACTCTGCTTGTCAAAAAAAAAAAAAAAAAAAAAAAAAAAAGATACAGGGAGAGAGATGAGGGTGGCTAAGAGGAGGTGTAAGTGTTGAAAACTCCTAAGTGATGAATTTGAAGGTAGAGCCAGTCAAATTTGCTGATGGAATTAATGTGAAGTATGAGAGAAGGAATTCAAAGGGGACTCCAAGGTTTGCCTCTTGAAAACTTAAATAAGAAATAGCCTATTTACCTCCCAAGGGAAGACAGAAAAAACATAAGCACATGCAAAGCTATTTGTGTCTGTGTGTGTGTAGGTAGTTAGGTAGAACCAAGTATGGAGTTCTGAATACATTAACTTTGATATTTCTGAGAGACAGTTAAACAGATACGTCAAAGAGGCAAGTGAATACATACATAATAAAGTCCCTTTACAGATTCCAGAGTTCAGGAGAGAGATCTGGGCTAAAGTTGTACTTCTGAGAACCATCAGTGAATAGGTGGGACATAGGGCAATGGGGCTGAATGAAGTTATTTTGGAAGTGAACATGAACAGAGAAAAGAACAGAAAGACTAAGCTGTAGAGTAATTCAGTATTAGAGTTTGGTAAGATGGTACAGCATCCACCTTGTTAGTGGAGGAGCACCCAACAAGAGAGAATGAGAAAACTGAATGGAAAGATAGAATAATCAAGAGACAAGGAAGCATTGGAAAAAAATTAATGCTAGATGAAGGAATTTATCAGTTGAGTCAAATATTGCTGAAAGGCTGTAAACCATGAGGACTCAGATCTGACAACTGGATTTGGTAACGAAAAATTCATTGGTGGCTCTATTCAGGGCAGATTTGGTAGAGTGATGAGGAGAAAACACCTGTTAAAGAGAGAACATAGGAGAAAGAGTGATTACTACAGAGCTATTGAGGGATTTTGCTATAAAGGGAGTGGAAAAATAGGGCAGTAACTGGGGGCAATGTAGGGTAAAGAGAATTTTGAAAACTCATAGTACTTATTATGACATATTTATATACTGATGGGGAAATTCAACAAAGAAAGGATAACTGATGGTGCAGAAGAGAGATGGAATAGGGAAACCATTGAGCAGGCAGAGGGCTCATAGTTCAATTGGGATTTTATTCATCCTTTTCTGAAAGTTACATGAACATTTACGAAGTGCCACAAATACATTTAAGCAGTGGGAAGAAAAATGAATAAAAATGATCATTGTTATGAAAAAGCATTTTCTTGAGAGCAGGAGTAAGCATTAAAAAAAAACAAAAACAATTCGCGTTCAATGCAGTGGTAATTTGCTCTCGTGTAGGCTCCTTAAACTAATGCTGATTCTTGGACTACGATGTTACTATAAGCCACGATTCAAGCCTGAATCTTGAGTTGATGTGTTCTGAATTATGCTACTGATTTGATAAATTCAGGTAAGAGCTCCAAGCAAGAATTAGTGCAGCGGGGGCTGGCACTGTGGCATAGTGGGTTAAACTGCTGCCTGCAGTGCTGGCATCCTATTTGGGCATCAGTTCAAGTCCTGGCTGCTCCACTTCCAATCTAGCTCTCTGCTGTGGCCTGTTAAAAAAGTAGAAGATGGCTCAAGTCATTGGGTCCCTGCACCTGTGTGAAAGACCTGAGAAAAGCTCCTGGGTCCTGGCATAAGATCAGCCCAGTTCCAGCCACTGTGGCCATTTGGGGAGTGAATCAGTGGATGGAAGACCTCTCTCTCTCTCTCTCTCTCTCTGCTTCTGTCTCTCTGTAATTCTGCTTTTCAAATAAATAAATAAATCTTTAAAAAATAAAAAGGAATTGGTACTGTGGCTGCAGATAGAGTCAAGGTGACAGATTTGAGAAATGTTTGAAAGGCAAAAATCAACAATTCTGGTGACAAGTTGACCTTGAATAAAATTACAGGGGTCAAGGATAACTTCTAGGTTTCCCACATCCAGTATCCTGGAGTTTGGCATGCTAGGGAGCAAATTCTAACAGAGAGCATGGATGAATGGGAAGAAGCTGGGACATTTTCTTTAAAAAATAATTAGGTCTTGTAAGTATCTGATTCTGTTTCAGTGATTTTAAAGAGGCCAGATATTTCAGCCTATGTAGATAAAAATCAACTTGATCTCTATATGATGTCACACATAGAAACATACATACACATACCCATACAAATAAAAAATATAGGAAAGACTAATAAGTCTCTAAAACAGTTTATGAAAATAAATGACACCTAAAAAACACAAGAACATGGAGCTCCTGGTATTCGTATTTTTATTTTCCATGCAATAGTTTGAGGCACTAAATGGAAAGTAATTGAAACATATGGCTATAGTTCACAATGGCTCCAGATGTTATGGGTTCTATGAAAACACTGTGAATAGTCTTATAGCTTTGGGAGAAGAAGGCATGGTTCATCTAAGTTTCTTCTTTCCAGTTAACTCCCCTAGGCAGGAAATATCATGATATCAGGTGGTACTTTTCAAATATTCCCACTGAGGATGAGAATGAGCACCCCGTAGACTGCAGATGGGCAAGGGGGGTGTCTCATGGTGAAATCTGAGGGATCAAGTTGCAGACATGAAATTTCTTTAAAATGTGGTTTTAAAATTTAACCTGTAAACAAACTGTACATGTAATTTCATGAAATATCCAATATTTTTTGTACAACAATCATGGAGTCTACTCTCTCTCCCACCTTACCCTGATCCAAATCCCAGAGTAAACTCAGTGCAATGGAAAAGTTGTTCTATCTAATGATTTTGATTGTATCCTGGCATCCTGCCAAATACTCCTGGATGTTTTGCGAAGACCAGGGGAAGGGGAAAGAAAATGATGACAGCTTTAGGAGGGCTGGATTATCCAAGTTCCATGTTTATTTATTTTATTTACACCCTAATTACTTCTAAGAGGAGTTTAGAATAGCTATAAGACTTGGAAAATCACAGATACTCTGTGCTTGATTTTCTTATTCATATAAACAAGGGGGTTGTTCTACATTATCTCCAAATTCCCTTCTAACAGAGCTTGATCCAAACAAAAGCAGAGTTAGTGAATGTTGGCATTAAACGTATATTAGTGGATCTAATTAGCATTTTTGGACAAAAATATAATATTCAACTAAGACTTGAGTCATGATGGAAACTTTGAATTAAAAAAAAAAACACAGGAGATGATTAGAGCATAGAATCCAAACATATGACGTGTGCTGTAAGAAGCAGCTATTTTTTGAGAAGTAGAATGACAATTTTCTGCTGAAAAATATCAATCCTCCAAGGCAACCTCAGCAAGCCCACAGGCAAACTCCCACCACTGTAGACTGAATAACTTATCTGCAAAAAGACCATGCTGAAGGTGATGAGGAAATGATCTTAGAGGCAAAGACCTGCACTGGAGATCCTTACCGAGATGGTAAAGGCATTCTGACGCTCAGGGTAATCCTCTGGTGAACACCATCCCACCCTCAAGTCTTTCTCTCACTTGCCTGGTTCCTTTTAAAGGCAGTCACCAATAAAGTGGACGTGTCCAGATTCTGAGGCAGTAGCAATAATATAAATGGACTGCCATCATTTACAGGCATTCACACAGCAGCCAGCAGTTCACTATGCATTTCTTGAGGTGGGGGGGGGTGTTACCTTATGATCAGGAAAGCAAATGATGATGCTTTTTCTGGAGAAAATGTCTTAAAAATATGATGTTCCCTTTGAACATAGTGCATCATTCCAATGGAGGTTGCCTCCAGTATGAAATTGCTTTTCTCTGTGAAGGGAATCATTGGCAATGTCAAATCAATGAATACCTTAGGTTCCTGGCTGTGCAAAGCACCAGGTGGTCATGAAAGTGCTTGGCTTGCCTTTATTTTTCTTAGGGACTTTGTAGATCTCCCTTACATGGATGCTTGGGTGCTTCCTAAGTTAGTCTATTCTGTTCCTAACATTAGCAGATGGTTGTGGAGACTTTTTTTCTTTGCCCAGTTCTACCATTTCCCTCCACAGTTGATGCTTCCTTTTATAAAATGGAATCTTTGTTTTCTTTTCTTTTCCTTTTTGCTGGAAAGGTATTTATAAAATGTACTGTAAAAGACATTGTGAACTACATATTGAAAACCCAAACAAATGTCACCTATGTAGAAATTCTAAGTTCTTCAACCAGTTGGTTGAATGAACTAGAGCAATTTAACCTCTCTGAATTGATTCCTTCATCTATAAAATGTGCATAATGCTTTTTTTTTTTGCCTCATGGGACTAATTAGAAACCACACAATAGCTGCATACTGCAATGAATTCTGAAAAAACCTGGTTTAAACTCTAGTGTTCTATAAATAGCATTGTGACTTGCCATCTGAAGAGATAGCATCATTAGTGTCCTGTCTCTGCTACATGGTTGGTGAAATTAGGACACAGACCATGAATGGGTTGCCCAAGACACTGAGTCAGACTATCAGACAATACAGAAGGAAGCCTTTATCTAAGAGCTCATTATTTCCTACTGAAATGCTGCTATGTGCACTTAGAATTGAGGTGAAGCCCCCAGCCCCACTGATGGCTAATTTGAACCTGTTTGAACAGCTCCTGGGATTCCAGTCAATAAACAGGAACTGGCCTGTTCATCTGGACATTCCTCTCAAATTGGTTGAAATAAATCCTCAACACTTGATTTTCTGACCTGGTTCTCAGTTGCTCAGTGCCAGCCTGTGGTTTGGCATTATGAGAAATTTTCCAGTCTGTTGAGTGAAAGTAATCCAATCCTGCAACTGTATGTGGTAGACAGCAAAGAGAGTATAGAGATAAGATCCAAGAAAACAAGAAAAGTTCTTAGGCTTAGTAGAAGTGCAACAGTGTGGTAGTAAATCTGTAGAAATAGAATTAGAGATTACTGAGAAAGCCAATGGAGAGAGTATCTCAGAGTTGAGATGTTGGAGTGGAACTCCCTATGTCTGATTCTTCTGGGAGTCATCCTGTGGGTTTTTTTCAGGGCTGGGAAAGGGGGCCTCCTTCACACTAGGATGGAACCAAGTGCCAACAAACTGATTGAGTTGTAGTGCATAGAGGAGGTCGAGTTTAAGGGTAAAGTATGGTGCCCAAGCAGGGTACAGCAAGAGCAGAGCACCACTGAAGCTGGCATTTCCAACTGGCTGCTTGAGATAAAGAAGCATTGAAGTGGATGTGTAAGGACAACATTCTCTTCCTACATGGCATAGAAAAATCCTGCAATGAGTAATGTTCATGATTCCAGACAGAAACACACAAATCTGTCAGTGGGCAGCAGGAGTCAGTCATTTAGCCAAAGGAGACTATTAACTAAAATTTTTGATAAAAAGAACTGTGTTATGTGGCATGGAGGGTGGGGCGAGACTGAGGCTCAGGGATGACACTGAACCTACTGCAGCTACTAGAAGTGGGGCAGTGCAACAGGGCTAGCTCAGCAGCAAGGATCATTTGATGTGCACTCACAGAAGGTGAGATACAGTTAAATATATTCTGCTTTAGGTTTGGCTTGACCTCAAGAGCGTGGGCCAAGGAGAGAGGCAGTGTCCCCCACTGTGCTGAGTGGGAGGTAGGCTCAAATTCAGAACCAAAATGGGGAACAGAGGAGCTGGGGGAAGGTTCTCACCCTTGCCATGCTCTGTATAGTTGTCATTCTGGATAAAGGCTTAAAAACTGGTTACACACTTTTAAATGAGTTGAACTAACTTGCATATGGAGATACACAAAGTGATACTGCCTGGTTAAATATGCAGAAAAGCTATCAAAATGACACTGATTTCCCACTTAAGACAATCCATCATCATTTATCTCCTTAATATTTTAAAAGACATTCAGTATGACTTTGGGATTTTAAGCGATGACTACATCAAAAATGAAAACTGTAAAAAATTTAAATTTATCAGTACATATGAATAGAATGAAAACTCATCCAGTTTTTATTCTTATTCCTGTATTTATTATTTGATAGACCACAAGTGATGGATTGGCTCATTATTTAATTTGAAATTTTAGTGTTGGTTAACTAGAGGGACAGAAGAATTCTTTTTTTTTCTTTTTTTAACCTTTTGGATATGATATCAGTTTTGGCAATGCATTCTTTAGTTTTACCCAGGCTAATGTATGATCTCTGCCATTTGCCACACTGTGATGTGTTTAAACAGCACATCAATGTACACGGATGGTTGCCATTTGCTTAATGGCTTTAAAAATAATCTTTAGCAATTTGTTCTACTTTTATTCCTTAACATATGATTTTGCTTTGTGAAACATGAGAGATAAGTCTTATATTTAGGAACCATTTGGTAGGGAAGCTGGTAGAGTAAAATTTAATTGATTTTTTTTCTTTTGCAGTTCTTGAAGAAATAGCATGTGAATCCAGATTAGGTGGCATCATGAATATTTTTGTAAAAGGAAGTTTCACTTGCTTGAGCTGAATTTATGCTCAGAAATCTCAGTCATCCTTGATTCCTTTTTTTCCCTCACTTTCAAAGTCAAATATTACCATGCTTTATACATTTTTTCTGCCATAAGATCTCTGATTCTTCTGTCACTGTAGCCAGTGACTTTCTCACAACACCAAACAGACCTTACTGCTTACAATCCTCCTTCCCACTCCTTCTACTCTCTAGAGTGCCACCAAGGTCAGAGTACTGATAACACAGGTCTTGCTACGACACTGTGCTGCTTCTAGCATTTTAGTACAGAATGAAGTTCAAACCTTATGGGATGGCATTTGAGGTGCCGGCCCTAATTCATCTTATAACTTTTCATGCTTGTTTCTCTCTCCTGTTCCTGACACAGAAACAGTGAGCCTCCCCAGCAACATCCCTATAGCTCCTAGACATGTTCTGCCCTATTATGTCTTTATGCTTTGTGCTACATGTGGTTTCCTCTGTCCCGAAGTTGTTTCTGGGTTTCTGTATTTGCTGATGCCTTCAACTCCTTGTGGTTCAAAGGTCAATCTCATGACACTTGCCTGTCTCCCATGGTCAAACATGAATTTCCTGATGTACCACTGCACTTGGAGTACGTTTGTGCTAGAAACTTTTAACTGTACTGAATTGTTATAACTCGCTTGAGAGTCTATCTCTTCTATCTGGCTGGTAGCTACAGAATACTAGTGTCCATTCATTCTCACTCATCTTTTGTTTCTGCTTCTTTCTGCCTACCCATCTCAGGTTCCAGGGTCTAGTACCATTCCTGACACAGGATAAACACTCCGTAAACACTTCTTGGTCAAATAATTGAGGGATTATATCACATGGAACTTCATAAGTCCCGTTTGTTCTACTTCCTTAAGTTACATTGAGCTTAGTAAGGTAAATTTTCACTCCCAGTTCTACTTTACTGAATTTTAAATTCCATTTCTTAGTCATTTCTCCCCATTGTCAGAAAACTGATTGCACAGTAGATGCTGAAGCCTTAGTCAGATTATACGGCAAAGTCTGAGGGTCCCAGGTCTTTTGCCAAGTGCAAATAAGAAGTTTCTAGAAGGTATGGACTAAATTATCTTCCAGTGAAAAATACTCTGCTTTTCTTTGTCTTGGTTGATTTTGCACAACAACCATTCTTGTAATGCTCATTTTCCTAATTTTTAGCTTAAACTTTTCATTAGATACAGGCCATTTCTTCCTGTCTTCTCATCTTCTGAGGCTGTAAATTATCTTGTTACTTCATTTGTAAGGGGAACATATTTATTTTCTGTGATGATGGCTCCCCTGAGCCTTCTTTTTTCTTAACGACATAAAGTTAACTTCCTTTGTGGCAAATTAAGGACAGATTACAAGCAGCCTGGGAACCAGGCTCCAACACCACGGGGGCCGCCTACTCAGCCTCCTTCTGTTCAGCCATCCAAGAGCTGCAGCTGCTAAGCCAGCCCAGTGATGGGCTGCTCTCCCCCTGCCTCTCTTGATCTCATAGAGGGAGTTGAGAAGTCCTCTTCTCCATGTCTGATCCGTGTTTTCTCGACTCTCCTTCTCTTCCCCCTACCCCAGCTGCCTACCATCTCCCTCCCACACCCAGGCCAGCAGTGACTGCGTTCCAAGACTCCCCCTCCTTCCAGCACTGCCACTTGGTTTCTATAGCAACAGAAGATGTTGGTGGGAAGCAAAGATGCTGAACCGAAGCTAGAGTTAGGGCTGGGAGGAGGAGGTGAAATGTGGGCCTCTCTGGAGGCTGTGGAATGAGGAGAGGGGGCAGTTCCTTGGTCAGAGTTGGGGGAAAAGCAGCCCAGTGAGGACAATGAGGCTCAGGAGGAAGATGCTCTGGCAAACAGAAGTCACTTTGGTTAGAAAAATAAACCGGGTAGAAGAAATAGGAAAGACTTACAGAAAATAATGGGGAATTCTATTTGTAGTGGTTGATTGGTTATGGTAGGTACAAAATTTGAAGTAAACGATTTTATTTACAGGATGAGTCATGAAAGGCAATGAATAGAGGGGATTTCCGCAGGGCTTAATACCAATAACTATCCACACAGAAAACAAAAGGAAGGATAATAATGGACCTGGGTGCATGAATTTCTGTCTACTTATTAAGTAGGCATGACTTGTATTCTTTGGGCCTTAGTTTGTTCCTCTGTTTGCTCACTCAGTGAGGTTCAGTTGTTAAGATCTCTCCCAAATTTATGAAAACCAACTAAAAAATACACATATGAAGTGGCCATTCATAGGGGAAATGGAAGCTATTTTTCTTAAACCACTGTTTGAAGTTGTAGAATATGGCTTGCAGCTGGAAATTTAACTGAAAATTTATGGAAAACTACGCATTGTTTAAATATGAGGACACTTACACAAGTTCATGGAAAACTGGACTTAAAAAAGAAGCGTATTTGGGCACACTTTTTCTGAAATTCATTCATAGTTTTTTTCATAATATTCATTTTCCATGAAAGTTTTGAAGATCCCTGTATATGTGGATTTCAAAATTTTTTTGTACCAAAATAAACTTTTGATCTACTTTCCTACAAACTTATTGAAGTATCATTATATGTTCTTTCTGTATTTATTTCAGTTTTCTATGTCTCTTGAAGTTACAGTGTCATTATAACATGCACCTAAGTATATGTTGTTATAGCAATATTTAGTGCTAGCTCTTTCATCACAAAAATGGATGCTATCCCTTTCCTTCGAATTACCTCTCATTTGTGTTTCTAAGAAGGCTTCTATGCTATTTATGCATTTCTTCTCTTATTCTATTGGTCTTATAATTTCTCATATCTCTTCTGTCTACTTAGCTTGTGGTTCCTGCAAAAATAATATTCTAGATATAGATATAGATGCTAGTTATATGTATAATAGCCAATCACTATTTTTCAATGAATGTCTGTGTCATAATTTCCTTCAGAACCCTAAGGCAAGCAAAGCTAAAAGTTTGTGGCCCAACTAGAGATGCCCCTAGGCAGTGCCCTTGCTACTTTAGAAGAAGGATGACAAATTACGAGAGGCTCTAAATTCCCCATGCTTCTTTGTCCTGAAATTGGAAACAAAATAGCAACGATAACAACCTGCTGTTCCAAGTGATTTACATAGATGGACTCACAGAAAGCTTGCCTCAACCCCCTGGGGTTAATGTGCAGTTATTACCATGCTTGTTTCCATGTATGGAAAGTGAAACACAGAGACATCAAGTAATTTACCCAAGGTAATATAAATTGCTAGGATCTGAAATTAGTCAGAATCCATTCTCAAAATCATAGCTTGATGATACTACTATTGGCTTTCATAGACAACTATTTTTTCCTTATGTGTTATCATTTAATTAATAAGGAAGGAATTTGTGACTATACTCCTGGCTTCTGTTTTTGAATTAGGTACTCAGTTCATTTATTTACCTGTGTTTACCCTTCTATCAATTCAGTAGGGTAGAGGTAGCTTAAGGTTGGGTGTTTGCAGAGGGCTCAGAATAAAAAAAGAGACCCCAGTTGCTCACAAGCATCTCAGTATCATTTTGAGAAAATGAATAGGATGGAGGCTATGACTGAAAAGGAGAGCAGAAGAAAGGGAGAAATTTGAAGATCTGTGTATGAGTTGCCTCTCTATCCACAATATCTCCTGCCCCTAACAATTTTCTCTCGCTCTTATATATATATACACACACACACACACACACAATTTGCCCTCCCTGCTCATGTCTATAAGGCAACAAGGCTTATTCTATAAGGTGTTTAAGAAAGGCTTTCTGGAGAAATGCAGAGCAGTGAGTGTGGTGGTGTTTGAGACACTCTGATCATTATATAGTCACTCTGCTCACAGCAACACGAAGCCTACAAGTCAAAAGCTGTACTCATGTTTACACAGCTTCTACTTCACCACTCCATAGCTTCTTCCTGAAATATGAACAGAATATCCCAAACTACCAGTCACTAAGGCGTAGACGATAGTGTAGCCAAGAAAAAAAGTTGGAAGTAAAGTCCACAGAAAAATAAACTCTAGAGACAATTCTAAGAATTTGAAAATAGGAACAACCAACCTCTAACTGGTATCCCTAACAGGTACAAAACAACACTGCATCTAAGCAAAAAGGAAGGGTGCCATGAAAAAGGAAGAGAGAAGGGCAAAGAGCTTTGAGAAATTAAAAATATTATTGCTCCAATACTAAAAAAAAATAAAAAAATGATAGAAAGCAATTTCCTAGAATATAAGATAAAAATAAAAATAAATGGTGAATATGAGCAAAAGCAGAAAAGACATTTTGGAATGGCAGAGAGATCCAGTATCTCGATAACAGGAGTCACAAAAGGTGGGGAGGGGGGGGCAGGGAGGAGAACAGAGACTATGAAAGCAGAGAGATGATCAAATGACTGAAGACAACTTCCCAGAATGGATCTTTATATTTAAAGTGCCTAATAAGTGTGGGACAGGATTTAAAAGACACCCACTTAGTCACATGTTAGTGACACATCAAGATACCAAGGAAAAAGAGAAAATACTAAAACTTCCAGAGAGGGGAAAAAAAGGTCACCTGTAAGGGAACCAATGTCAGGATTCTCATCAGCCACCAAAGGACAAAGGAGCTGTGTCTGCCAAGTTCTGCAAAAAATTATATTCAGCCTGTGTTTAGTTTGTGTTATAAACTAAAACAAAAGATTAATCAACCATGAGGGCAGAATATAGGCATTTTTAGATTCACTAGGGCTTAGAAATATGCTTTTCATGTATCTCTCAGCAATTTCTTTTTTAAAAAGTTATTTTGGTGTATGTGCCAGCAATATGAGAAATCAAATAATGAGAGAGCAAAAACATTCAAGGAACAGTGGATTCAATACAAGAGTGCAATGAAGAGAGTCCCAGAATGATGAATGTGTGGCCATCTCAGTGCACAAGTCCAGCTTGGGACAGGGAGGCCAAGGAGAGGGGGTTCCTGGAAGACAGTACATCAGAAAAAGAGTATGATGGAGACAGGAAATCTAAAGTATAAAGTTAAGGTAGAAAATACAAGAGAAAGGAATGGAATCAGAAATGGCAAGAAAAGTGAAACAATTACGAAACACAAATAGAAGGGAAGTTCTAGGATAACTCATATTTCTGGTGTAAATGGTGTGTGACTATCATTTGTCATCAACATCCAGCCTCTCCAGGAGCCCAAGTATGGGTGCTTTTTTCTTTTATTCTCCAATAAAGATATTTTTGCCCCCTGAGTAGCACAGAGGGAGACAAACACTGGACTTCACACTGTCACTGCCAGCGTGGACAATGATGAGCCAAGGACAATGGCAATGGAATTTCATGCTAATTTGGCCACAGAGTAAAAACTAAGTTGATTTAGAATGCACAAAAATGTGATATTTCATCCCACCTAAGTCTGTGGGCTAATATTCAGTATGCATATATATTTATGGAGGCATCTAGGAGACAAAGAGATGATGGTGTGAATAAATAAGTCCTTATCTCTTGTACCAGGACATCAGAAAAGAATATTTGAAGTTGGTTAATAGAGGACTGAGTTACGGTATCTCACATACAGCACATATAATCACCTCCAATCCAGGCTGATGATCAGCCACTAAGCACTCAGCTGACATTCAGTGCCTACTGGAAGGACTACAGAAGACTGAGTACAGAAATGTTTAAGGCATTTGCTCTGCAGAGTGGGGCTGGCAGCAGACAGAAGGCAGGCAACTGTTTCCATTTTAAGTTTATTTGTAGGTTTGTTTTGTTGTTAAAATTATATATTATTCTCAAATAATTGTTTTAAAAGTGTGCTCCTTTCCTTTCTGTCAATCCTACTCTCCATATTTCCTTGCTACAGTGCCATTGTTTAAATTATCCTTGGTATTGTTCCTATGTCTTGGTAAACCATGTTTTTGGAAGACAGTGAGGTCAGAAGCCAAATAATTACCCTGTAATGGGTAGCCACTCATGCACTTGCCAAGCCCCTTCCTTGCTCTTATTTCCTAGAGTGTCCTTGAGGACACAAAGGAGGAAGACTCCTTTTAGTGCTGTCATTGTCTTGGTTGTGGGGTTACAGGAAGCAGAGGAGCCTTGATTTTCAGCATGTAGGCTTTGGCTCTCCAGACTGCTACTGAAATGGTGAGCTCTGATTACAGCCTTTCAAAGTGCACTGTTTTCACTGTGCTAGAGAACAGTCTTCTGAATTAGTGTCAATAAAACACTTTCTAACAGGGTCTCTGACACCAGAATCACCACTGCCGCTAAAGTAATTACCATGCCAGGACTCTTGGTCTTGTCAGGCAGCACAGATAATCACCTATGACCCCAGGCTGGTGATTAGCCAGCCAGTTGACATTGAGAATCCCCTAGAAGGGGCTGGTGGGCTGACCAGAGAGAAGGCCCTGCAATGTTCTTTCTTTGAGGCACTTCAAGCCAAAAGGGGCTGAGGGAAGGAGTAGAAGGAAAGCAGGGGTTCACCCACATCCAAAGATGGAAAAACAAACACATCCATTCTCAAGTCATGGAGAGGGCTGTGGAGGGTCATGTGGGAGTGGAATAAAAACTGACCTTTCTTCCATCTGGCTCTGTCTCTGTTGACTTCTTTTTGTTCTCAGCCCTGCTCATTACTGGACCTGACTCAAGGAACCCCTCCATGTGCCCTGCTGTTTTGTATGCCTCTGCACTAATTCCATACTGTTCCACTTGCCTGAAAAATGGTCCCTATCATTTCAGACCTTCTCAGCCTGTAGTTTTTTCCATTCTATCAAGAGTTAGTATAGACTTCAGCTCCTCTATGAAGCTTTGCCTGAGTCACTCAATCACAATTCCAATAAGTTGTGGTGCTGAAAGGATTTGTAACTGTGTTTCTCCAATAGATTATAAGCTTCTTGGGAGAAGGGATGGGGTATATTATGATTCTATAGTAGTTAAAATGGTTAATACATGTAAAACACTCAAGAATAGTGGTGCTTGGGGTATACACACAATAGAATGGTTCTTTTTCTTCATCACCACTATCATCACCATCATCATCATCAACAACAAATCGTTGTATTTAAGAGCCTAGGCATGACATGAGGCACACAAAAGTGGCAACTTAAGCAAATGTTTCTTCATCTGAATGCTGGGAACATTTCAGACAAGCAGAGTTTCATTGATGCGAGGGCTGATCATTGTTTTTGGCAGTGGTCATGGTTCCCAGATGACAGCAAGGGTGATCGCTTTATCTGCTGGTGACTGAGAGTGGTGAATATCTTTAGAGAAATGAAGGCTCTAACAGGTGACCAAATTTGCCTCTGGAGAATAGGATATTCCCTATGATAAGGAATGATTGATAACAGAGTTGCTGTTGATACTGAGACAGTATACTAGCCCTTCAGGTGACAGGACTGATTGAAGAAACTCCTAATATAACTCAAGGAACTTTGTTTTCTTCAGCATTATCTGAAAATGGTTAATCAGGCTCAAGCAGATGCCTCCAAGCACATCTTCCTTTGTTTTCTGCGTGTGTAATGTGCACATGTGTGCTGCCATCTGGGTGAGCCTATCTGGGCACAGTGATGGGTCATTACACTGTCCTTCCATATGGCTATGTGCGTGTCTGAACCACGACTTCACAAGACAGGTAACACTTTCATTCACAGAGGCATTCCATGAGCCCTAGAGATCATCACCAGATCAGTATCTCCTTCATTCTTTGGACACTCCATGTGTTTTGACATCTACCAGCTTTGCTTATGATTCCATCTAATACTATATTTTTCACTCCTCAGTATTCAAACAAATTCTACACAAGTCCATTTTCCTCAGAGAGTCTTCCATGATTAATCCAACTCATAGCTATCTCTTTCTTCTCAGTCATAATCAGTCACAGATTTACAACAACCATTTCTCTGACAGTCACATGCTATGCTGTGAAAACACTTGCACTGTTGACCTTTATTGCTATTTGAAAGAATACTGTTGCTTAGCCATTAGGTTTGCTAGTCTTAGCGCTCTGAATGAACTGTGGGATCTTAAGCAGATTCTGTATTATGCCCTTCTGTATCCTTACCACAATCAGCACAGTTAGATGAGCATAGTAAGTACTCAATAGGTATTCCCTTAGGAAAAAATGGATACATCTCCCAGAAATCTATTCATAAACATTTTCCTGAGAACCTCTTTACAAAGGCTTATGTACTTCCTCCTTAAGACTGTCAACACCTTAAGTTAAAAGATAAACGTTGCAGATTTCAAACACATCGATTTGTATTTTTAAATGTTAATATTCCTCATAGTCTTCTGAATATAAGCTTAGGTTAGTGTTTCTTCAGAAAAAAAAAAACCTACTGGATCCTTGAGTATTCAAATGTTCTCATAAGTACATTATCACGATTTGATCAACTATAGTTAAGGGAACATTTTGCATCGAGTGGGAGTCCATGAATATGTTTCTTAAAGAAGCACTAAATGCATTCTAGTTCTGTGAAAGTCCCACAGTGTTGTGCCAATGGCATGCACTACTGCATGGCCTAGAAGCCTGAATGGCTCAGTTATTTTCAATGTACATTTAGCTGATTAATCAAGGCCTATGGTGAGTAAAAGTGAATGAAGGTGATTTACCTTCCCAATACTATTTAGATATATTTCACATAAGATCAATGAGATAAGTGGGTTAGGGATATTTTGGTGCTTTTTATATAATTCATGTAAGCTTTTTCCTTGGATACAATGTAATATGAGGACAAGAGCAATGAAGCCATAGGGCAATTTCTATGTGTTATTGCATCCCCACACTGGCTAATCAGTAATTCCAAAGTGGTTTGCCAGCTGAATGGAACAGGCACTTTTGTCATCATCATGATTCATAGCCTACTGAAAGCACACAGTTAGCCTTAATGTAATTCTTACCACAACCTTGTGAGTAGGTTAGGTACTATCTCCAGTCTGCATGTGAGAAACCGGTGCTCATGAAGGCTAAGTGACTAGCCCACAATCTAACATCAAGTAGGTGAAGAAGTCAGACTCTAAAAGCAATTCTGTGCCTGAAAATGCAATTGTTGCTCCAATTCCTGTTGTGCATAACGGTATTTTCTGTGCTGAACCCTAGGATCACAAATCTCAAATGAGCCCTCAATATAATCCTATCATCCTATTCTATTTTCATAGTTAATTCTCTTTCCCAATTTCCGAGAAGACATTTTGGTATTTTCTCTATTGTTAAATCTTTCACATTTTGAACTCATAGTTCAGTAGAGAACAGAAGCCATTAGATAAAACATATCTCTATATTCTCACCACCTTATATACAAATCATTATGGTCCCCATCCTCTCTATATTTCCTCCTTATATTAGGAATGTCTGCATTAAAGGCCAATGTCGCCATTTGGCTCTGGATCCCAACCACCCTCACCTTTGTTCCTTCAGTCAGCCCTTCTTTCTTCTCCAATATCTGTCTACAATGTCATTCCTTTTGATGGTCAAAGATAACTCTACTCTCTACTGGCTTATTTCTGTTGCTCCCATTATCAGAAAAACTTTTCAATAGTAAATCTGCTTCACCACTCCTTCCACCCAATGCAGTACAGCTTTTGCAGTTGTTATTTCCTGGAATATGCTTTTGTCAAGTGCTTATTGGCATCTGTGTTGCAAATCTAGTGGCTACCTTTGTAGTCTCATCTCATTTGATCTCTCATCAGCATTCTATCCAATTGATGACTTACCCATGGAGCAAGTTTTGGGGAAAAGAGAATTTCACTTTTAGACACTTTGTGTTTGAATAGTTGGTAGAATTCACAAGGGCACTTAAAAATTTGTGAAAAATGAAATGAAAAAATGTTTATTTTGGTATAAACTTTTGAAATCCATAAACAGTTTTTTCATAATATGCATTTTCTGTGAGCTTTTTGAAGACCCCTCATATCTGAGGTAGGAAATTTTGCCTTAGTTGTGCATCAGTGAGGTCTCCTAAGGTAAATATGATAAGAGAAGAGGGTCAAGGGTTACCCCCTGGGATAAAGGCAGAAAGCGGGGAGCAGGAGATAGCAAGAGAGGAGAAGACAACGAGGAAAACAGTAGTTGGTAGCACCACAGACCACAGAAAGATCAGGTAAATAAAGACTGAGAGAAGAGTGCTATATTTAGCAATAAGGAGTTCACCGGTCATTATTTGTAAATAATTTCAAAATTATGACAGAGGCCATTGGTATTAAAAGCTGACTGTATTGAGCTGAAGGACAAGCCAGCAGGTGAAGGAATTTTCCTAAAACTCTGGTTGTAAAGCAGAGTGAGTATTTTCTGAAGACAGAGAATTGAGGGGAGGTTTAGAAAATAAATCAGGTTGTATCTGAACTTTTTCAGAGACTGTAGAGAAGACTTACCCAATGTCACACACCATTTATGCTACAGCTAAGTATGACACTTATTTCTTTTGTTTCCCAAATTAATTGAGATAATATAGGTGGAAGAGTTTTTAAAGCTATAAAAGGCAATAAGAATTTAATATGATGCTTTTCACTTCACTATATCACAATTACTTACTAAGGAGTCAAGAAATTCAATATTTTGATTATATGACAAGCCTTTTATCCATCTCGTTCATAAAAGAACTTCTTTGTTATTTATTCAGTAGTTGTTAAATAGCCAAATTGGTGTGAACGATCTTTTGCTGCTTCCTTTTGAAAGAGTGAGGGACTTTGGAGTTGCAGCTTGCTGGCCTCAACATTCCTGTTCACTTTTCCTGAGCTAACAGATAGACTATATTGCTATACAGGATTGATGTATGTTAAATATCCAGTTCCCTCTTTACAGGAATACTCTTTTCTTACAAAAGAATGTTAAATATAACTCCTGTCAAGTAAACTTGAGATACTTTCATGTCTAGGCCTCGAATTCCAAGAAATCCTTTAAAGTTCTGGCAGAAAAAACTTAACTCTTCTCACCAGCCATCTAAGTAGACATTGGCTTATAGACTCAAGATGTTCAACAATGCTTTGGATATAAATCCTGACTATCATTGCTCAGTTCAAAAGCAGGTAAAATTAAGACAATCTGAAATTTAGTTCTGTGGATTCAAGGGGCAAAAAAACAGTGACCTCATCTTCAGAGGCCTATATTAATTATTAGTTTTATCTTTCATCCTCCTTAATATACCTCTATAATTCACACATACAGTCAGAAGGATTCTTGTTTTTCAGTATTATTTTCTTCATATGTTCTTATGAATAAGCTCCCTGCGCTTATGATATGCAAGGTACACACAGTCTAGTGTGGGCAAGCTGAGATTAAGTAGGGGCTGGATGCAAGGACCTGCGAGCTATTCATGTCTCATTAGCCTGATTTTCTTGTGGATAAAAATTTGTGGTGGTTCATCATGACAACTCATCATATTTGATAAAGGTTTAAACAGAAGAAAAAAATCATGTCTTCCATGAATATTGCTATTGCTTGATGCAGTATCTCCCTTATGCCTGAAATGGCCCCACTCAGAATATCCCGCTATCTGAGGACAAACTTGACCTAGAAGTTCATCTCTGTGTTTATAACCCTGTGAATGGGAGAAACTTCCTTTAGTTGGGTCTGGCTAATATCTGCACCAGGTGAATTCTTCCTCCTTTCTCACTTCTCTTCTCAGCACTCCTCTGAATCCACACCCTCCTAAACTTCTATTTGTCCTGATTCAGATCTTTCTTGGCTGACTCAGATTTTTTCTCTCAAGAAATTCTTAGAAAAAACTTTTCAATCTTGAGCACTTTGGGCCATATATTTAATCTCTCTGCAACTAAATAGTGTCATTTATAAAAATGGAATAATTCTATATATTTTCTAACATTTATGGGAAAATAATGTATGTAAAAATTATATCAACAAGTTCTCAATAAATAATAGTTATATTGTTAAATTGTATATGCTTTGCTTTCTTTTCTATAAAATGTTATTTGGGGGCCGGCGCCATGGCTCACTTGGTTAATCCTCCGCCTGTGGTGCCGGCATCCCATATGGGTGCCAGGTTCTAGTCTTGGTTGCTCCTTTTCCAGTCCAGCTCTCTGCTGTGGCCCGGGAAGGCAGTGGAGGATGGCCCAAGTGCTTGGGCCCCTGCCCCAACATGGGAGACCAGGAAGAAGCACCTGGCTCCTGGCTTCGGATCAGTGCAGCGCTTGTCGTAGCGGCCATTTTGGGGGAACCAACGGAAGGAAGACCTTTCTCTCTCTCTCTCTCACTGTCTATAACTCTACCTGCCAAATAAATTAAAAAAAAAAGTTATTTGCTAATCATCTATTTCCTTGTGGCTCTTCCATCAAATAGTTATCAACTGTAAGAATGCCAAACAAATTAGTATTTCTTATAAATGTGATATATTTAGGGGCCAACAGAGGCTTCAAAATAAAATGAGAATGCTTTTGGGATAGGAATTTCTCAGGTCTGGTTCTGCTAGTACTCCATGTTAGATGGCCATGTGAGCTTGTCCATGACTACCCTTGCATGGAAAACTGCAAGTTATCAGAAAAGATTTCACTTCTCACCAATGAAAGACAAACATCATATTCTCAGCAAGTCTTAAGTAGAATGAGTTTAATTTAATTAACCAAATGTTTATTGAGTGGTTGTAATGGACTGTGTTTGGTACTGTGAGGGATAATAAACAAAGGACATACATGCACACACATTTATTGAGGACCGTTAGGAGCTGAATTTTGTCACCGTCAACTTTACACACTGAAGTCCTAAACTCTACTGCCTCAGAATGTGGCCTTATTTGGAGATGTGCTTTTTACCGAGGTAATAAGTTTAAAATGAGGTCATTAGGGTAGAATTTAATCCTATGTTATTTGTCCCCTTCTAAGAAGAGGAAATTTGGGCACAAATAAGCACAGAGGGGAGACAATGTGAAAACACAAGAAGAACATGGCCATGGCAAGCTGGGAGATGGGCCCAGAACACATCCTACCTTCACAGCCCTCGGTAGAATCAGCCCTTGATTTCAGACTTCCAGGCTCCAAAACTATGGGAAAATGCCTTTCTAGTGTTTAAGCTGCCTAGTTTGTGGTAGTTTATTATGGCAATGCTAGGAAGCTAATATGAGGATTTAATATTTGCTAGTGCTTGGAAAGATAACGCTGAACAGGGATTGTCCTTACTCTCTGGGGGTGAGTTAGATAAAGCTGATACGTCAGCTTTGTATGATAAGCCTGCTCTAAAGAGGTACATAGGGTACCATGGGAGACCAGTGAAGGACAGTGAACACTACCAAAGAACCGGTTGAAGGTTGACCAGAAAGGACCTTAGAGTCAGGTTTTTGAAGTAATAACTACCCAGGCTGAGAATGTTTGCAAGAAGGGTGTATTCTGAGTAGAGAAGACGCCACAAGACACAATGAGTACAAGGATGTGTGAACTGGCGTGGTGTAGTTGTAGGACTATAAGTAATACAACGTGGCAAGAAGTTAAGCAGGGGAAAAGATGAAGCTGGAGAAGTGAGCAAGGTCTACATCAGTAAGGGAAAGCTCGCTGGAACAGGCAGGTGGGCCAGGGCCTTTCTTGAGTAGGCAACAAGGGAGGAGGTGAACTATAGAGTTGGAAAATTCTGGTCTGGTTAAAGCAGAGGTCTTTTAAGAAGTAGTGGGGAGGAGGTGGAAAGATAAGAAGACAAGTTAGGGTGAAAAGATAAGATAAACAAGCCTCTCAAAGGACCAGTTTGTGACAAATTGGGAGCACTTCAAGGGCAAGGCTAGTGTCTTCTTTAACGCCTGCAATAAAACAGTGACTCAGGAAATAATTGCTGAATAAGGGAACGTAGGAGTGATGAAATTGTGTTTTACTGAATTGAGCAATTCAGGTCATAGCGGTTTAGAAATTCAGGCTCTGCTAGCATTTTTTTAAACCTTGTTGAGTTTTATACTCTTCATTTATCATTACAGAGATACTAACACCGACGAATTGCTGAGAACTACCTGGGATTATAGGAAACTGTACGGAATTTAAAAGTTCAACTCAATCAATAGTTATTCAGAAGCTACGACATGCCAAGCACTGTGCTAAGCTTTAGGAATATAAAAATAAACAAGAGCCAATCTCTGCCGCTAAGGAACTCACTTCCTAGGGTGGGAAGCAGACATCTGAACTGATAAAGAATTGCAAGGCGATATAATAAGGATTAGCACAGTGCTACGAACGGGGTGCTCTGGGTACAGAGAGAAGGGGTAGTTTTGTTAGCCAGATGACAGAACGATTTTTGGAAAACTCCTGGAGGAAATGGAGCTTAAGCTGATTCATGAACAATGCTACACAATTAGGTGAAGGAGGAATAGAAAGGGATTCCAACAGAGGGAACAACAGGTTTCCTCTGCAGCTGTGTTTTTCTAGTTCCCAAGCCTGTGCAGTTCCCTTGCCGAAAATACACTCCAGTCTTCTCGGTTAGAGACGCACATTCCCTCGCTCCTGCCAGATTCCTGAAGGCTGGATCTTGCTCTGAATGTCCTCAGCTATTGGCTGGGTTCTCTTGAAAACAAATGGGCCTTCAGAAAACCTTCATGGAGCCACCTGCCAAATTCCCTTACTTCTTTTCTCCCACTCTCTTCTTCTTCTTCCATCCTTCTTCCCTGTTTTCTTCCTCTTCCTTTCACTGAGCATTTCCTGTGTAAAAATCATGTGCTGGATCAAAGAATGTTTTTAACTCCTAAGCAACTCAAAACTGAGAGTAGGGGCAGCAAACTATGGCCCACTGACCACATTTGTTTTTTATAAATAAAGTTTTATTGGAACACAGCTTCACCATTCATCTACATGTTGTCTGTAGCTGCTTTTGTGCTATAATAGCAAAGATGAATAGTTTCAATAGAGATGATGCAGCTTGCAAAGTCTAAAATATTTATCATCTGGCTCTTTACAGAAAAAGTTTGCCAACCCTTGTTTTAGTGTTTCTGTACAGCAAAGGTAGTAGGGGTAGAAGAATGGTGGTTTTAAGAAAGGCTACTACAGAAAGAGCATTCCAAACTCATATTTGAAGGGTCAGAAAAGGATTTACAGCTAAAAGAACTGACAAGTAGGCTAAGAGCTAAAGGATAAAAAGGAGTTAAGAGAGAAAGGAAGATTGTTCTTGGCAGACAGTAGCATATGCAAAAGCCAGGCAATGAAGGAAAAACATGCAGCTCCTATTGCAAAGAGATAAAAATGGAAAATAAGTTGGGACCAGTCATAAAGGAACTTAACTATGATGGTCATACTAAAGATTTTGGAAGTGTCTTCTAACCTCGCATAGGTAATGGAGAACTTTTGAAGGACTATTGCAAAGTAGTGAGTTCTTAAGCAAATGTGTGCTTTAGAAAGAGCACTCTGGCTGCAGGGATAGTTTATATTTTTGGACACTTACTCTATGCCAGATCTGTGCTAAATCCTTTGCATGAATACATGTATATGAAAATATGTATTGAGTAGCTGGACAGCAGTGGAAACCAGCTTAGAAAACAGACATGGATCTGTGAGAACCAATAATCTCCCAAAGGGAGGGAGAGGAGAACACTACTCACATTCAAAGGTACAAGGAGGATTAGGAAGAAAGGGGTGTTACAAAGGACAGTGTCATGTCATGGAATCTGAATAGGGAACAAATAACAATCAGTGGGTAGGGAACATCAGATATTGCCAAAAAGGAAAAGAGAAATGAGGGAGGGAATAAAATGGGTGGCATGAAGCAGATCATGGTTGACTTAAAAGAACATTTTTGCAGAACAATTGGAAAGCAAGACAGGACTATAAGGAGGTTAAAGAAGTGACTGCAAGTGAGGAAATGAGGTCATTGCCATTGAATACTTGTTTGAGGGATTTGTCCTTCAAAAGGATAAAAGAAATACAATTGTGGCTGAATTTCTTAAATTTAGTCTGTAATTCAGCAGTTTTAGCAAGTTTTCTGACTCATGAGGTAAATCCCTCATCCTAAATATCTGGTCATTTAAAGCAATACTCGAGATCAAATTATGCAAATATACTGCAAGACCAAATTGAAGACCAATTCATGTGAGCGTTAGTAAGTAATGGGAGTTATATTACTGCATTATTGGAAAATGGGCAACATATTTTAATGCTTGAAAATTTAATCAGAGTAACTTCCGGTTGGACGAAAGGGCTCTTTTCTATCACCAGATTAGAATCATGGTTAATATCTTCTCTGAAAGCCATTTCCAACATGGTCATTCCTGCACATGCCCTCATTTCTAACATTTTGCTGCACAAGCAATCAGTATCCTTTCGAGGCTAATGGGATATACAAGTACAATTAATAGCTCTGCCAGCACCAATGTTGTACCCTGCATCTTTAAAGAGCTTAAAATATTAAATAACAACCCCAAAGAACATTTCTTCTAATCCCTCATTAGACTGATTTTACAGATGAGTGAACTGAATCATAGAGAAGTGAGACAGTGGAAATGAGAAGTCTTACTTTAGTTGTCTCACATCACAGTGGGGATGCTGCCTATTATATTTATAATTAAGCTATGGTCCAGACAACGAATGATTCCCTTTTGGTTTTGACTTTTAGATACCAACAGCTTTTAAATGCCAGTGGTTAAAGAAATTATGTGGGTATTCTTCCCCTCTGCAAAAATGGGTTTTGTAAGTACTGGCCTAAATGAGTTTAGAAAATTATAACTGCATTTTCAATATGAAGCCACCCACTCAACTCAGAATCTAGCCTGTTTCAGAAACAGGAAGGCGTAGGGAGTGTGGCAGGTATTTTTCTCTGCATCTTTAAATCTTGGTAACTTCATGAAATTTTCCTAAAGCTTTGAACAAGAAATCATCAAGGGGTGATAATTCTTACCCTTTAGGAACAATATATTTTCTACTTCATAAGTTTAACTGACATGGATCATGATACGCAACTAAGATACTAAAAATCATTTTATCTGGTCAACTTCAAATCTTAGTCTTATTACAGAAAAAAATGGAAAAGAGATGTACGTCTGTTACCATGTAAAATGCACCACAAAAATGGGAAGAAAAAGTTTTGAATAAATATGCAGCTAAAAGGTTCAATCTTGCTCAAATTCTTTGTTCAAATGGATGGCTTCCAAGAGCACTGTGGTTCTACTTCAGTATCTAATAGGTATTATTCACTTTGACCTTCAGCAAATCCTTTATGAATATTAACCACTCAAGTGTACAAAAATGCCAATTCACATAGGGCTGTCAGTATTATTTTTATTTCTTACTCTGTGAAGGCTGAACCTTATACATTTTAATAATGGTCAAATCATCTCACATCAACAGAAGATACTAACAATAATGAGCAGTATAATTTCATTCTTGCTCCTTTTTGGTTAGAGTTTACAAATACAACTGTCAGCTCATTATCATAGTGAATCTATGAATCAGTACTCTCCCAGGTAACATAAACTTCTTAATACAGTCTTATGACTATAAATCTGCCATAACACTGCTAGTGTTTTGGTGCTATCAGTATCTTTATCTTCCTTTACTCCATGCTATGATAGGTAGGAACGTGTATGATGTGCATGCCAAGTAATGACAGGTCTAAAAACAGCGCCATACCATGCTTGAGGGTAAGGATCTCATTCACTGCTACATCTCTAGTACTTAACAGTGTCCCTAGCACATAGAATATATTTAAGGAGTGAGTGCCATACGAATGAGTGAAGAGTAATAATGCTCTGGTTTCCTAATGGCAAAACAAAGCTTTCAGTTTAAAAAATGAACCCGGAGGTCCATCTGAAACTATATCTCCTGCACATTTGTGTTTTCACTTGCTGACTTCTGTGAATATAGCACTACACTAGGAGTTGTGAAAAAGGTAAGGAACTTGAATAAACATAACTTGGACTTAAGAAGTTTCCAGTTTACGTGAGGAGACAAGATAACAAGGATACTTCAAAAAGTTCATGGAAAATGGAATTAAATGATGTTTGTTTTCTGCCAAAAATTTTTTGAAAGACATGCACTTTTTTCCCAGCAATTTTCATGAACTATTTGAAAATTCCATTGTGCAGGGATTTCGAAATTTTTGCACGGAAATAAAGTTACCCTTTAATAGCATTTCCCATGTACCTTTTCAAGTGTCCACATACACAAGTAAAACCATAACTCCTAATTCTAGAGAGAATAATGGAGACATACCAAAATTTCCTAGCAAATGTAACTACTGCATGAGTTCAAAGAAAAGAGTCTGCCATGGACTGGAGTCATTGAGGAAAGCTACTTAAAGAAGGCAGGAATTGAGTTAGATTTTTAAGGATAAAAGAGAGGAAGGAAAAGAAATAGCCATCCAGGAGATACTGGGAGAGTGGCCAAGTGAGCAAAGTCATCGAGACAGGAACAGATAGCCTTGAGGTTTAAATTTAAGAAGCAGTCATCATACTTGAAAAAAGAAATATGAAGGTAAAACAATATAATAAATAGATAAGCATGTGTATTTTCTATAGTAATCCCTCCGTGCCTAAACTACCTGGAGGAAAAGAGTAATGTTGAAACATAGACACATGCTGCATGTTGGAAATGCAGGGAAAGTGAATGTGGTGTCAGAGAACCACCGTAGCAATCCCAAAGGCTAGGAAGTCCCTGCCTAAGCAGGACAGGAGCATTGGGGTCTGGCTTCCGAAAGGATGAACAGGCAGAGGGGACCCAGGGAAGCCCTCAGACACAGGATTCTTTTGTGAAAGGGGCTTTGGATTTCAACATAAATGACATTTTCCTAAAGTCTGATGACCTGATAAACTTTCGCAATTATTCTTTGATTGTACCAACATCTGGTTATTTTACATTTTTAAGGATACCAAAGGGAATAACTGTGTTCATAATTATTATGCAAACTATAATTCAAATGTTAAAAATTCAGAATTTTGACTTTAAGATATGAGAAATTCATACATCTGTAAAATCAAGGATAAGTATTAAAAGCCTGAAAGAGTAGCAATAATTGAAAGATATTTTAAAACAAATAAAGGTCCTTTTTTTTTTCTAACTTACATCTAGGAATGGATGTAAATAATCTTTATTAAAGTAAATCATAACCACATAGATAAATCATCTGTATATCATGTTTTAATATGAAGGTATATAGAATAGATTTAGCAAAAAAAAATTTTAAGCTTTAAATAAATACTTTGAAAGTTATTCATATGAACCCTTTAAACTCACACTCATTAATGAAATACTGATTAAAGAAAAATTAACTCCCGAGAATGATTGCTAAACAGAGTATGTCTATGTATAGATGTACTATGATGTTTCAACCAACATTAATTATATCCTCTTGATGCCTACTGTCTTGCTCTAAAAAGCTAATAAGACCTGTAGCACATCATAGTTAATAGGAGTGTGGTGCCTGTTGCTTAGGCAACAGGATGAATAAATGCAGGTCAGAATGTGCTTCAAGAAAAACAAAAGCTAGAATATGATACCGACTGAAGATCAAGCAAGTCTAACATTTATCACCACGTTAATGAAATCTGGTTCTTAAAGTTAGACAATCATATTATTATACTTTAATTAAGTTCAGAATTAAATAAATAAGATTTATGGAGATCAATAAATATTTTTATAAAGGTAGTCATTCACATCTTCTGTTACTAGTGGCAAATAAATGGTGTATAACAGCATGTAAACCACCAATCGATAACAAGGTTTTGTGATTTACTGCATTTTTATAATTAATTAACTCCTCTAAATAATAAATCAAAATGTTATTTTTATTCTAAAGTCAATCTCATGAAGAAAGTACTTGTACTTGATTGGCTAATCTAAATTTACAATGTCTTCTTATTTTCTGGAAAATTATACATAATACTTAGAACTTAATAGGGAGACAATAGTCTACTAGACCTTTGTCACATTTGTCCAGCATTTTACATTTCAGATACATTTTGTAGTCCTTGTACATAATTTACTCATAGATTTTTTTTTAATGATCTCTCCCCAAATGTTTGTTTAAAACATGTTTGATGTTTTATTAACCTTTCAGTTTGAGGCTTTTGAAAAAGGATTATATTTACTTATAACTGTTTAACATTCAGAAGAAAATTTAGCTGAATTAAAGTTTTTCAGTACGGTCAAATGATTCAGGGAACCCAAAGACCTAACTTCTTATGGGACCAGAATAAATCTGGACAAGGGTTTGAGGGTGGGAATGCAAAAGCCCCATTTTGAGTAGAGACACAGGAAAGAATAAGTCACACAGAGATGTGCAGTAAACATAAATAGTTATGGAAATATTTTCATTGTTTGATAATTCCTCTAATTCTTAGTGCCATATGTTCAGCATACTTGGTCTGTCCTAAACCTGCTTGGTTTCCCAAGACTTCACAGCACTTCAAGAACTTTCACTTTTTTCCTATTTCAATACCCACAATATCTTGTCTATTTAATGAGTGACAGTGCTTGATGAATACAAGAAAAACAGCAGTAGCTGAATAGCTCATCATAAAAAATAAAATAACAGAAAGCTCATAAGAGGATCTATGCATGCAATTACTTAGAGCTCATATTTTTCAGTATTTATATATTTTTAAAAACTATTGGACATGTACAATTTTAGAGAAGGAGCAGTTTAAATTTTTAATAATCTTCAAATTTACAATAGTCAAATCAATCTTGGAAAAAAATAATATCAGGTGGAAATAAAAAGACCTGACTAGCAGTCAGTATATCAGTCTGGTATTAGTGAGCTGCAGTGTCAACTCCAGCATTTTATTTAGGAACAGAGATGCATTATTCCTGTAAACCAAGATTGTGCTATATGCCTATATTGTGAAGGTCTCTCTAAACCCGGGAATCAGTGATATGTGTGATAGGAACTTAAAGGCAAGGGAAGATAATAAGGGTTGTGACGTAGCTTAACAAGGGGAGCTGATGAGCACTGGGGGAGGTATGGAAATGATCAAGACGCTGGATTGTCGGTCTGCACACCTTCCTACCCTGCTTCCTCACCTATATGCATCACGGTGGGAAGTTTGCACACACCAGGTTTAGACTGCGTGTAGACCAGGGTTCAGAAGTCCATCGACATACTTAGTCCATCAACCGCGCTTTCTAAACACTGGCAGCTAATTGACCATAGTGTTGTTTTCCACCCAAGGTAATAAACAATACTTCATTGCTTTTCAATCGGCATATGTAAGTAAGTGAATGCTCTCCATAACTGACCATCTGAAGCAGTTTGCTAATGAACTGAAGGTCAGCCTCATGACTGAAACTGCTTATTGAACAATTATAAGGAAAAAAAAATGATCTTCACATCATCAACATAACAAATTGTCTAATTAATCACGGGATGCTGATGCTCGAGTGAAATAATGTTTCAGGCATCTAGAATCAGCTGAAGAGTGATAAAACCTAACTGGGTATTCTAAGATTACAAATTTATAAAAAAAATTACACAAAGAATGACAGAGAATATAAATGTTCATCTTCTTTCACTGCCTATAAATAGTACTCTCACTGGTTCATTCATATAACACACATGTATATGGATGCAGACAGACCTCATTTTTCAGCAAGTGTCTATATGTACACAGTAAGTTCAGCCCTCAGGGCATCCGATTTTCTGATGCAGTTACATATAAAAAACTGACCGATCTCGGTGCAAATCAGGCTGCCTCTGAGCCGTGTAAGACACATAAGAAGCAAAGACAGACAAAAGGCAGCTCCGTGGACACAGAGAGCGTCTTACCATAAACTGCACATTGTCAAATCCATTAGCCATCAGGTGGTTCTCGTACTGAGGTAGCCCAATGCTTTCCAACCATTGTCCCACTGTTTGGACAGGGCATCTGGGTCCTGTAAGAGGATGAAGAGGGAAGCGTTTAAGCAGGGAGTAGCCGTCCACGGGGTAATAGCGGTAGTCCTGGGCTGAGAGGTGGCATTGCCACATCATGCTCCTGGGAAAGTTGCTATCAAAGGAGCCCGCCAGCTTGACAGATTAATGTTCTCAGCGAGACAGCAAAGTCAGAAGTAAAACATAGTTTGCCAGGCAGGCTGTGGAGTATGACTTGATCCTAGCTCCACATTTCTTACATATTAATCTTTACTACCGACCAGTACGTCACACAGCCCCCAAAACCAGGCAGCAGAAGAAGGCATATCAAGCTGTCAGCTTAGGCTGGTCTGCGTTCTATGTGATTGTTGGAGTACTCCACAATGAGCAATGCACGGCCAGCAGCCAGAATTCTTTTTATCAAGTACTCCTACACTCATCAGTATGCAGCTCCATGCTCCTTGCTCCCCCTCGCTCGCTCCCCTTCATTACCCAGCCCAGGCTACACCTCGCATTTTCAATAATAGCCATCAGATAAGGCAGATTTTTTTGTCTGCAAGCTGTAAGCCTGCTGCTGCTGCTTCCTCCTACACACCCATCCAAGCGTCAATCTTGAATGATGAGAGCAGTCAAAACAAATGCAGAAAATAGCAAGACTCAAAAGCAAACCAAAGTGCTTAAATCTGAATTGAATCTTCATACTGGTTATACGTTACCCAGCTATTTGTTGTGGAATTTTACGTTTCAAAAGACACCAGGAAATGCAAAGCTTGAACTATGGCTTATAACAGAGCTCACTCCGGGTTCCTTTTTTTGCTTTCCTTTCTTGCCTTTTCTTCTTTTAAAAAATGCAGTACAGATAAATGTTTCTGATCTAAAGCTTACAGTGTTTGGAGAATATTTGTTCCATTTCTTTACCATGCTGTATCAAAATGAACCTCTCTAAGATTTTTTTTCTCCCTTTTTGAATTACAGCAAGACACAGAAACTGCAGTGCAATCTTAGTCAAGATAATTCATTTTTCATTTGCTAGGGCTTCTTCCAAACAAAAAATATTATTAGTCATAAGAAACCCTGTTCCCCTCTGATATTTATAACCTAATCTACCAGGGGTTACTATTCTAAAATAACTAGAAAGGTAAATTTGCTGGATAAAAAATTTTAAATAAAGAACAAGCGCTCTAACCAAAAATAATTCAAGAATAACAGATGTAAATGTGTTAGTTTTACTGAATGGCAAACAGATCGCATAATTTATTTAATAACTGGGAAAAACCAGGGGTTAATAATAGAACTCAGAGGACCAGATCATTGGAAAGAATAGACTCTTAAGATTGGAGAGAACTCACAAAAAGCTTAGTCTAACTTCCCTATGGAGGAATCCCCTTGTTCTAATGTTCTTAATACCATTCAACCTCTGCGCTCCAGTGCTGCCTGGAACAGAGCTCTCACCACTTATGAAGAATCTTCCATTTATTCGAAAGATATTTTACTTCCTACTTTACTCCTACTCATTTCTTCCAGCTCTGCCTTTGGAGTCACATAGATTGGAAACAGTGCCTCTTCCCCACAAAGTGCTTCAGGAATTAAAGCTAATTCTCTCATTTACCCCCAGAACAATGCCTGGCACATGTAAATGCCCACCAGACACTTATTGAATAAATGAAACATTGCTTTTCTTCTTTCTTCAAACCTCATCTTTGTCTGTTTCCTTTCTCTTTTTGAGGACATTGTCAATCTTCCTGACACATAAACATTAGACCTCAGAACACCTGGGCCCCTAGTGCACTGCTGACAACAGTTTCCAAATTCCAGTCATCTCTCATCATAGTGTCACCCACATCATTGACTCTACTTCTTGTTTGATGTTTCTGGAACTGCCATTTACTTAGATTTTTCTGTCTTAGTTCAGGCCCACCTTGTGTAACACAACAATGGCTTCTATATGTGTCTTCCTACCTCTGACATTTTAAAAATCTGTTTTATACATGGTATCAGAATAATCTCTCTGACATAAACTTTTCATTATTACTTTCTCTTTCAAAATTCTTTCATGGCTTTCTGTTGGTTTCAAAATAAACTCAGTCCTTTGATGATATTTTGGGGTCTTCATGACTGGCTGCCAACCATCCAACATATTTCCCCTTCCCCAGTGCTCCTGCCAGGTGGGATTATTTGCTGGTCTCCAAATATAGCCTAGAATGTGCATTGCTTGGTTATCTTATGTCCCCTTATTTTTTTCCATTTGTTGCTTTTGGGTCAGATGCTATTTTTCCTTTATGAAATCTCTTTAATTCCTCCCAAACAAGAATAAATCCTCTTCCTTTATCTTAAATGACATTTAGACCCTATATTATCATAAATATTTTCTGTATTACATTAGTTTTTATTTGCATATGATGATATTTCTTGTTAGTGGGGGACATGTCTTAATGATATTGCACATAGTAAGGATTCAGCAACTACCTGCTAAACAAAATTATTCATTTCACAATCAAGCTACATCAAGTCCTTCTATATTAAATTTTTTATATGTTTTAACACCATCCCAAGTCTCTGAAATCTCTTATTTACTTATTTATATAGAGAGAATGGGTTTCATGCATTTCATATATACAGTTTACAGAACATGATACTTTCCACCTTTTCTCTTTCTCTTCCTCTTTCCCACTCTCCCTCTTTCTTCCTTTCTTACTTTTCTTTTAATTTTTGTGATGACATACTTTTAATTTACTTTATAATCCCTCACTAAATAAAGAATTCAACAAGTAGTAAGTAAAAAGATCCCTGCTCCTCATGAGTATAGACAAGGTCTGTAAACAATAAGAAGACTTTTTTTTAATAGAATTTTCAGGTCTGGATTTTTGCTCATCATCCTGTCTCATCTTCTTTGTGAGTGGATTGTATTGTACTTAACTATAATTTATTTCTGATTGGTTCTAGATCTTTTAAGAATATCAAGGAGTTTATAGCAGTTTTTGAGTCAATTTTAATGGATCTTAGCTTCTCAACGTTACCTGCATGAGAAACTGAAAACAAGAGTCTATTTGTCTCTGGCCAGCTCTAAAAGCTGAAGCAAGGCAGAGTTAAAGCTAAGTCTCAACTGTAACTTCTACAATCACATCTACAAGGTTCCTTCCAGTCTCCAAGCTATGAGTAGGTGAATAAGCTACACAAAATTTGAGTGAATATGGCAGTAACATTGTGGCTTGGCAAGGTACATGCTGATGGCCAGCTCCAAAAATCCTATCATTTAACTGGAAATGCCAACCAGTGACAGCATGCCCAAGTAGAGCATCATACAACTTCTAGGTATTAAATCATCTTTGTTAAATGAATGAATAACATGGGAAATGGCTTTCCTGAAGTTTTGTTTCTTAATGAATATAATGAGGCAAGGGTATTTCAAGGTTCCAATTGTTGTATAAAAACATAGCTTGGTAAAAATACTGGTTATTGAACACTTTACAAATCCATAGAGAGAGTGCTTGAATTTTATCCTAATTATTCAATCTTTCAGTTTTACTCAATAGTTCTCTGGTAAATATAAAGCAGGAGGAAAGTGAGCTGAGAAAGGAAGGAGTAGAGGTGGGTGGTGAGGGAGAAGGAGGAAGAAAACAGAGACCCTGACTGGTGTTTGTGGTTCTGTTAAAGTATTTTCTCAAGAGTCAAACCTCTAAAAGGATCCTGATTCAGGTCAGAAAAATCTCTTTTTTTACTTTAATATTATGCTTAAAAATATTTCTCACTTTTCTTAAAATACTTTATTGGAATCTTATAATTCTTAAGGCACTGCAGCATATTATTCAGTAGGAAATTATTCAACCTGAAGTTAACACTACTCAAGAAAGTAGACTTTCTGAACCTTACTTGTCTCACTCAACAACACCTTATGGAAAGTCTACTAAGAAAATAATAAACTCTAATTTATTATTAGTTATTTTTAACTTTTATAAATAATTCAAAAGTAATATTAAAATAACTGCATAATAATCCATAACATGGATATATTGTAGTTTTCAGTTCTTTGCCTGATATCTCTAGACCATTTATCTAATTTTTTTTTAATTTGAGATAACTGTCGAGTCACTTCTAATTATGAGAAATAAGACACAGAGAGAGTTTATGTATATAGTTCACCCATTTTTTCCAGTGATACCACCTTGTACAACTATAGACGGATAACACAACCTGGTCAGTGGCACTGATAAAAATCCATTGATCTGATATTTAGATTTCCCCTATTTTACATGCACTCTAATGTGTATGAGTATGTATGTAAAATTTTTTTTGACAGGCAGAGTGGACAGTGAGAGAGAGAGACAGAGAGAAAGGTCTTCCTTTGCCGTTGGTTCACCCTCCAATGGCCGCTGTGGCCGGTGCACTATGGCCTGCGCACCGCGCTGATCTGAAGCAGGAGCCAGGTACTTATCCTGGTCTCCCATGGGGTGCAGGGCCCAAGCACTTGGGCCATCCTCCACTGCACTCCCTGGCCACAGCAGAGAGCTGGCCTGGAAGAGGGGCAACCAGGACAGAATCCAGCGCCCCGACCAGGACTAGAACCCGGTGTGCCGGCGCCACAAGGCAGAGGATTAGCCTAGTGAGCCACGGTGCCGTCCATATGTACATTTAATTCTATTTAATTTTATCACATTCGAAATCCTTTGACCATCACTACAGTTGAAACACAGATAGCACCCATAGTCCCTTTTTATAGACATGGCCACCTCCTTCTTTTTTCCATTGCTTATTCCCTGTTACGTCTGATCTGTTCTCCATCTCTATCATTTTGTCATTTCTATAATGTTACATGAATGGAATCACTCAGTATGTAACCTTTGGGGGCTGTCTTTTTCCATCAGCATAATTCCCCTGAAATTCACACAAATTGTTCAGTGTATCAATAGGTTATTCCTTTTTATTGTTGAATAGGAGTATTCTGTGGCATGCGTGTGCTATGGGTTGTTTTACCATGCGTTCTCTCCACAGTGGTTGTACCATTTTACATGCCCATAAGCAGTGTATAATACGCTCTAAGAAATTTTGTGTCCCTCCTACTCTAGTGAAATTAGACCTTCAGAATATCTTCTCTTCCCCATTCTCCCTTCCCTATAATCTTGTGTGACCTGTAGAATGCTTCTCCTTTTCCCACTTGCCTTATTCTTAACCAGTTTCTAAGTTATGCTGGTAATTAATGAGTAAATTTTGTTATAATCTAGTATTATAACTTCCTTATAGTATCTCTCACCTATGTAACTGATCATTACTTATTTGTATTTCATATTCCTAGTTGGGGTATTCATTTCAATTTGGATTTAATTATCATAAAAATTCACTGCTCACCACTGTTTCATATATTCATAAAAAACCCTCATCTTGAGATTTCTGTTTTCATTTGTTTGTAGTTTTGTTAGAATATTTTCATATATTTAGAAAATATTTTAAGTGAATGAAAATAGCCGGTGCTGCGACTCACTAGGCTAATCCTCTGCCTTGTGGCGCCGGCACACCGGGTTCTAGTCCCGGTCGGGGCGCTGGATTCTGTCCCGGTTGCCTCTCTTCCAGGCCAGCTCTCCGCTGTGGCCAGGGAGTACAGTGGAAGACGGCCCAAGTACTTGGGCCCAGCACCCCATGGGAGACCAGGATAAGTACCTGGTTCCTGCCATTGTATCAGCGCGGTAGCTGGCCACAGGGCGCCGGCCGCGGCGGCCATTGGAGGGTGAACCAACGGCAAAGGAAGACCTTTCTCTCTGTCTCTCTCTCTCACTGTCCACTCTGCCTGTCAAAAAAATAAAAATAAAAAATAAAAAATTAAGTGAATGAAAATAAAAACATAGTATATCAAAATTTGTGAAGTACAGCTAAAGTAGTACTTACACAGAAATTCATAGCACTAAATGCCTGCATTAGAAATAGAATTTCAAATCAACAACTTCAGCATCCTCCTTATGAAAAGAGAAAAAGAAGGAAAATATAAAACCAAAATTAAGTGGAAGGAAATAAAGATAGTCAATGAATGGAAAGCAGAAATCAATAGAGAGAAATAAATAAGGCCAAAAGCCATTTTTTGAGATGATCAGTAGAATGGAATGATTTTATGCCAGTAAATTCAGTAACTCAGATGAAATAGATAAATTCATTAAAAAGAAACAAGCTACCAAAACTGTATGGAGAAGTTCATAGCTAAATATAGCTCTATATGTATGAACACAATTGTATTTGTAGTGTAAATCTCTCCATAAAGAAAACTGTAGGTCTTGATAGCTTCAGTGGTGAATTCTACCAAATATATATCAAAGAATTCTACACAAGCTCTTCCAGAATTGAAGAGAGGAGCATATATGCCAACTCATTCTGAGGCCAACATTACTTTGACACCAAAATATTACGCAAAGACTTTATGAGAAAAGAAAACAATATATACCAATGTAATTTTGGCAAATAGTCTCCAACTATATTTACAAGGGAATATAATATACTATGACCAACATTGTAGTGAAGGTTCTAGCCAGCACAGTAAGTCATGAAGAAGAAGTAACATAAGATGTATTCATATTTGAAAGGCAGAGGAAAAGGCATTTCTAGTCATATGTGACATGATTTTCTTTACAAAAAGTTATGTATTCATTTGCTTATTTATTTGAAAGTCAGAGAGAGAGAGAGAGAGAGAGAGAGAAATATATCTCATGTTCTGGTTCACCCCTCCCCCCCACAAATGCTTGCAATTGCTAGCACTGGGTCAGACAGAAGTCAGGTTCCAGGAACTCACATTGATACGGAATGTGGATGTTCCAAGTGTCAGAAGTGCCAAACACCCTTCCAGACATGATTTTCTACGAATAAAAACTTATGAGACCTATAGAATAAGTCTGTCTTAGTACGTTTACAAGATACAGGATCAACATATAAAAATTAAGTGTATTTCTCTATGCTAACAACAAACAACTGGAACTTAAAAAATAAAGATTAGTATAATTTATATGACCAAAAACATAAAACTCTAAGGAATGAATCTGCTAATACATATACTGTGGGGCCAGGGATGTTGCACAGCAGGTAAAGCTGCCCCTTGCAGTTCTGACATTTCATATGGGTGCTGGTTTGAGTCTGACTTTCCCAGTTTCAATCCAGCTCCCTGCTAATGTGCCTTTCAAATAAATAAAAAAAAAACTTTAAAAAAAAGAAACTATATATTGCACCTGTACACTTAAAATAACAAAACATTGTGGGGAGAAGTCCTATAGGACCTAAGTAAATGGAAAGATACATCATGTTTGAGGATTAGGAGACACCACTGTGAACAGTCAGTTCCTTCAAAATGTATCTATAGAGTCAATATAATTATAACCAGAATTATAACAGGTGCCATACTTGGTAGAAATTTGCAATTTCATCTGAAATGCAAAGAACCCAGAGTATCCAAATTAACTTTGGAAAAAAAGAACAAAATTAGAGAATGTGTACTACTTGACTTCAATATTTATTATAAAGCCACAGTCACCAAGACAATGGGTTACTGATGTTAGGATAGACAAACTAGATGACTTAGGAATAGATTGACTCACAGAAGACCAATTGATTTTTGACAAAGATGAAATTATGATTCTATAGAGAAAAGAGATACTTTTCAATGAATTATGCTGGAACAACTAGAGATCCACATGCAAGAAATTTTCAATCCATAAATTATATGATATACAAAAATTAGCTCAAATGCATCAAGACCTAAATATAAAATCTAAAATTATAAAACTTCCAGGAGAAAATTTAGGGAAAATCTTGAACTTGGGTTAGGTATCAGAGGCACAACAATAAAAGGAAAACTGATGAAAGTTCATCAAAATGCTTAAATTCTGCTTTTTAAAAATTAGTTATAATTTTTTTGAAAGGGAGAGAGAGAGAGAGAATATGAATCTTCCATCTGTTGGTTCACTCCTGAAATGACCACAATAACCAGGGCTGGGCTAAATTGAAGCCAGGTGCTAGGAACCTCATCTAGGTCTCCCAGTTGACTGGAATAAATCCAACTACTTTAGGCATCACTTGCTGTCTCCCAGGGTTCACATTAGCAGGAAGCTGGTCTTGGGACTGGAGCCAGGAGTTAAATTCACTCTGATGTGGGATCTGGGCAGTCCAAGTGAGATTTTTTTTTTTAAGATTTTATTTATTTATTGAAAGTCAGTGTTACACACAGAGAGAAGGAGAGGCAGAGAGAGAGAGGTCTTCCATCTGCTGGCTCACTTCCCAGATGGCCACGATGGCCAGAGCTGTGCTGATCTGAAGGCAGGAGCCAGGAGTTTCTTACAGGTCTCCCACATTTGTAAAGGGGTCCAAGGACTTGGGCAATCTTCTACTGCTTTCACAGGCCATAGTAGAGAGCTGGATCGGAAGTGGAGCGGCGGCTTTACCCACTATGCCACAGTGCCAGCCCCCGAAGTGAGATCTTAACCACTGTACCAGATGGCCACTCCTAAAATTCTGCTCTTTGAAAGGCACTTTTAAGAGAATGAAAAGACAAACCAATGACTGGAACATTTATAAACCATATTATTAACAAATTTGTGCCTAAAAAAACTCTCAAAATCAATAAAGAAACAAATCAATTTTTAGAAATGGACAAGAGTTGGACAAACATTTTACCAGAAGAGAAACATGGATGTCAAATAAACACTTGATAAGGAGTCTCAGCAGCTTTAGTTAATAGGAAAACGTAACTACACAGCATAATATTATACCATTTACTTGAATAATTAAAGCCTGACTATAAATGCTCAGTATAACTAGCCATCAGGAAAATGCATATCAAAGCCGCAATGGTATATTTTCTTATACCAGTTAGAAGGGATATTATCAAAAAGATAAAAAATAACAAATGCTGCCCAGGATGCAGATATACACAGTTGGTAGGAATGCAAATTAGTAGAGCCATTATAGAAAACAGTATGGAGGTTCCTCAAGAAATTAAAAATAGAACTACCATGTGACCCAGCTATTTCACTGCTAAGTAGGTATTTGAAGGAAATTAAATCAGCTTCTGAAAGGAATATTTGACAACTATGTTCTTCATATCACTATTCACAATAGCCAAGATAGGGAATAGAATTAAATTGGTGAATGGATAAAGAAAATGTGGCATACATACACAGTGGAATATTACTAGTACAAAAGAATTAAACATGATATTTGCAGCAAAATGTTTGGAATTGGAGATTTTCATGTTTAGTGAAATAAGCCAGTCACAGAAAGACGGATATCACATGTTTCCTTTCATATATGGGAGATTAAAAAATAAGTTGATCTAAACTTAAAATGTGATTACTAGCAGTTAGGAAGGGAGAGATTGGGGAGCCAGAGAGAGGTAGGATAATAGCTACCAAAACAGAGTCAGCTAGAAACAACAAGTTCTAGTATTCCGTAGCACAGAGCAGTTCCAACAACATATTACATACTGTATAAAGAACTGAAAGAGAGGAGCTTATACGCTCCAAACACAAAGAAAAGATCATGGAGGAGTTGGTTGTTTGGCTTGATTGATTTACACTGTGTATATATGTTGAAATATTGTACCATACCACATAAAATGTATAAACATATATATCAATAAAGTTTTTTACAAAAACAATTTAAGAAAAAAATAAAAAGCTGGCCATAACAAGTGTTGACAATTATATGAATTAAGTGACAATTATGTGGATCAATTGAGATTCTCAAATACTGCTGGTTGCAATCTAAAATGGTATAACCACTTTGAAAAACAGCTTGAAATTTTTTAAAAAAATATATAAATATGTATATTACACACACACACACACACCACACCATGTGGCATATCCATTCTATAATTCTACTGCTGGCTACTTACCCAAGAGAATTGAAAGCATATGCCTTATGACTTGCATAGGAGTATTTATAACAGCTTTTGTTATAATAGTAAACAACTGGTAACAGCTTAACTGTCCACCAACAGATGAACACATTAACAAATTTGTATATCTCTACAATGGGATATGACTCATCAGATTAAAGGTGGGCAATTAATACATGCAACCTCTGCAGGAATGTCAAATTAATTATACCCTGGGGTTGGGAGGGAGAGGCTGGAGGAATTATATACGGGCAAGAGGAAAGTTCTGCAAGTGAAGAGTGGGTTTATTTTCTGGATTATGGTGATGATTGCATGAGTATATACATTTGAAAGACATAAATATGTGCAATTTACTATAGGTCAGCTATACCTGAACAAACATGGTTTTAAACAATAGGGGCCAGTGCTGAGGCGCAGTAGGTTAATCCTCCTCCTGTGGCACCAGCATCCCATATGGTTGCCGGTTCTAGTCCCGGTTGTTCCTCTTCTAGTCCAGCTCTCTGCTGTGGCCTGGGAAGGCAGTGGAAGATGGCCCAAGTGCTTGGTCCCCTGCACCCACATGGGGGACCAGGAGGAAGCACCTGGCTCCTGGCTTCAAATTGGCGCAGCTCCGGCCATTGCAGCCATTTGGGGAATGAACCAGCGGATGGAAGACCTTTCTCTCTGTCTCTAACTCTCTCTGTCTGTAACTCTGCCTCTCAAATAAAGAAAATCTTTAATAAAAGTTTTAAACAATAGAGTGGGAAAAGGAAACAGGGAATGATGGGAAAGGCAAATGACTTACTTTAGAGATAATAATTGGGAAATGCCTCTTTGAAAAGGTGAAGTTTGAACAGACTTGCATATGGAGAGGGAGTATTGTGTTCAAAGGCCGATATCCTGCTGTATATTGTAATGCCATTGTGACAGTGGGGGAGAAATGCTACCCTAATTCTTGACATGTTCTTAACATCAGTCTTTATGAGGAGTTCTCAAAAAGTTCATGGAAAATGCATATGATAAACAAGGTTATGAATGGATTTCAAAATTCTTTACAGCAAAATAGACTTATTGTTTAATTCTACTTTTCCACAAACTTTCTGAAGTACTTTTATATACTGCATGGCAATTGAAGGTCTGGGGGATTGAGATGAATATGTTCAGACTCCAGGACATAGCCTGAAAACTGTTTTAAAATAAACCATGATATTGAAAATTAATTTTCTCTTTCAAAAGTAGAAGGCAACTAACGTTCTGGTCATCTTCAGAGGTTTCTTAATCAGATTCTAGTTAATTGAGGGAGGGAGATATGTTTGGTTCTTTTTTAGTTCTTCAGCATTCACTGATTTCTTCAACAAATATTTATAAATTGCTTTTTATTCCAAGCATTTTGCTAAGCAGTGGGGGGAGATAGCTTTGAATATCCTTCCACTTGTGCTATTTTATAGCCTAGTGGAGAAACTAGTTATCCCTTGGAAAAATGTCACTCGAGACAACAGGAATTAAAACAGAGAAAAAGGATTTCTTTTTGTGATTATTAAAAAAAAAAAGACATAAAATAGAAAAGACATTTCCCTGCAAACAGGTAATAACTGCTTCATTAGGTATTACACGGTAAAATTCTGAAGAAACATTTAAAGTGAGCAAATTATTTGGCAGAGGCAGCAGAAATCATCTCTGTTAAATAGGGTAGGGGAGAGCCTTTGCAGAGGAATTAAAAAAAGAAACGGACTAACCCCTCAAAAATGTAGTCAATATCTGTCTATACCAGAGTCAAGGTGAATGATACATGGCACATACTTTTCAACTAATGTGACTCTTTCCAGTGATTGAAGCCATATAGCAAAAGGGAGATAATAGTTATTGAACATCTATTTTGTGTCAGGGCTTTTATATATGTATGAGGACCTGAACATGTCTCCTACAATTCACATGTTGCAAAGTTAATCCCCTAGTGCATCAGTGTTGGAAGGCAGCCTTTTGGGGAGGTGTTTAGGTAATGAGGGCTCTGCCTTCCTGAATGAGCTGATGTGACTACAGAAAGGGCTGGTGGGCATGGATTTGCTCTCGCATGCTATCTTGCCATGTGAGGAAGTTCTTGCCCTTGTTGTCTTCTATCATGTGAGCATGCACCAAGAAGGCCCTCACCAGATACTACTAAGTGGCATTTGATCTTGTACTTCCCAGTCTCCAGAACAGTGAGAAAATAAATTTCTGTTCTTCAAAAATTACCAGGTCTCAGATACTTTGTTGTAGAGCAGCACAAATAGGCTGAAATATATATCATTTCATTATGTGAAATGATAGCAAACATATATTGAATATTTTATGTTATGTTCTACATGTATTGGGTTACTCATTTTATTTTCATGACAAGACACTGAATTATTAGTATGATTGTTACCATCTCCTTTCAAGGGATGGAAAATAAGATACAGAGAGGCTACCAGGTGTCTAAAGTTGCCCAGTTAGATACAAACCCTAGTAGCCTGGCTCCAGAGACTTCAGATTTTAGCCACTAATCCACACTGCTTCTCTGTTGCAGATGCATAGGATGGGAAATGCCTTGTTGTAGGCAGGAGAATGCTCACTGATACACATACCCACAGGGTTGTTTTAAAAGGGGTTCTCAGGTTTTTTGTTTATTTTCCTTCCCCTTGCCCCCTTCTCCTTACATTCATTATTCTTGACTTCTAAGGCAAAAAGCAATGAGAAACACCATGAGAAAAGAATGAGAGGTGAGAGGATACATCCTATGCCTTGGGATTTTTATGCCACACTAACAAAGGGTTTGGCTGTGGCTCTGAACGACTCTAGCTTTAGTGTTGCTTCCACATGGGTGCTCAGCCGTTCTACAAGGCACAGGTGCCTGCACTGTGCATTTGGGAGAACAGCTGCCTCCGTGTGAGGGGGCACAGCGTGGCTTTGTTATGTTCTACATGTACTGGATTGAGTGAGTGTCCAGACACTCCAGCAAGATTCCCCCAATTTGAATCTTGGCTATTTTCTCCGATTTAAATATTAGTTACCCTTTAAAAAAACAACATAGCAATAGGAAAAGTGCCATTCTGCATGGGTAAATTCTGGGGCTTGCTTGTTCTTCAGTAGAGTGAGGGGGACATCCCACCCCATCTATCCCTTGCTTTCATTTGAACTAGAAATAACACAGGTGAGAACACACTGTCACTTAGGAAGAGCTGTCCTAAGGCTAGGGTATATCATTATCTTCACTGCTGGGAGAACATACATTTGTGTTGTTCAGTCAGTACCTCAACCAAGGAGGCTGGTCCTGGATCACAGTGGTTTTACCTGCTCGGTTTCTCTTTGTTTCCAACAGAGAAAAATGCACAGTGTGAGCAGTCTGGCAAAATAATAGAGAAAAGCTAATTGTACTGTGAAGAGATCAGAATCCCTGAACACAGGATATCATTAGCGGCTCTGTCTTATTTAATATGCACCAATAGCCAAGTCTTTGGCATCAACCAGCCTGACCTTTGCAATCCATTGAAAGACAATGAGGAAAGAAAGAGAGTAGGGTTAAGGTATGGCAAGAAATGATGTTTTTTTATTCCCAGCTTCATAATTAAAAAAGGGTGATAAGTTATTTGTTCTAACATATATTTCAAATAAAGAGTATTTACTTTTGAAGAAACTGTAAAACACATACACACACACATTAAACTTCTTAAGAAGGCTATGCTGACCTTGGAGAAAGAAACTGAATATTCAATCAACAGCTAAGGTGAGGGTCTCTATGTCAGCTTGCTTTCCTATCTTTTTACCTCTTAACACAAGTCTGAGAAGCCAGGAGTGAACAGTGTTCCTGCCTGTAGGATAGTGTAAGAAAGCTCCTAACAATTATATTTTTAATTGGAAAGCAGTGTTATCTCATTTTTCTAATCCTGACTGCCCTCTGAGCTGAAAATTATAAATTGAAAAAAATGACAAAAGAGGGGGCCAGCATTGTGGTTCAGTGGGTTAAGCCACAACCTGTGACACCAGCATCACTATATCGGAAAACCAGTTTAAGTCCAGGCTGCTCAACTCTGAATCCAGCTCCCTTGCTAACAGACTTGCAGAGGCAGTGGAGGAAGGCCCATGTCCATAGGACCCTATAATAGACGGGGGAGACCCAAATAGAATTCTAGACTCCGGGTTTAGGCCTGGTTCAGCTGTGACTTGTGACCATTTGGGGAGTGAACTAGTGAATGGAAGATCTCTCTCTCTCTCTCTCCGGCCCTCTCTGTCTCTACTGTCACTCTGCCTTTCAAACAAATACAACAAACCTTTTTTAGAAAGTGCTTAATTTTTTTCATATTTTTCTTTTTTTCAAAGATTTTATTTATTTATTAGAGAGGTAGAGTTACAGACAGAAAGAGTTAGAGACAGAGAGAAAGGTCTTCCATCTACAGTTCATTCCCCAAATGGCTGCAATGGCCAGAGCTGAGCAGATCTGAAGCCAGGAGCCAGGAGCTTACTCCAGGTCTCCCACATGGGTGCAGGGGCACAAACACTTGTACCATCCTCTAACTGCTTTCCCAGGCCATTAGCAGAGAGTTGTATCCAAAAAGGGGCATCCAGGACAAGAACCAGTGCCCATCCGGGATGCAGGAGCCACAGGCAGAGGCTTAGCTTACTATGCTAGAGTGCTGGCCCCAGAAATTTTAATTTTATTAATTTAATTTTAAAAATGACAATGAAAATTAGCAGGTAAGGAGATGATGCATTAAGAAAAATGCTTCTTCCACTTATAAAGGACTGTTTTTCTCAGATCTCTAAAGAGAAACACAAAGCAGCGGTGACAGACAACAGAAGAGGGAAAGAGTTGGCTATTCCAGAAATTGTGGAATGCAGTGGGTCACCAGAGTTCTGCATCATAAAGCCAAGATTTAAGTAGGAAAATGTTCCAAGATCATTCATGCTTTGGTGTTTAAATACTAAGAGAAGTCAGCAACTCAGATTCAATTTTCTCTAAGGTCTTGCATTTTATTTTAAACTAAAAACTTCACGGAGCACTTAGGAAACACCAGCCTTTACAAAACAGATCTGACAAGTTACACACTAGGGTATGGTCTAAAATAGAAATTGGAATTTAAGCCTAAGATGATAAAATCTCTGGCAGACAACAAAATGATGTGTGTGTGTGTGTGTGTGTGTGTGTAGAGAGAGAGATGCCATACCTGATCGGAAAAAAATACGAAGTCCAATGATTTTGTTCTTGTTTTCCCTTCTTTTAAGGTTTCTGGTGAATGTATGAATCCTGATCAGGAAGGAGGTGATTAGAGCATTTCGTGTGGGACAGCATTTGTGTTAGGCCCAGGAGAAAAGGGAACTTGCCCTCGTATCAAGGATCTTATAGGTTACCAAGGGAGAACCTCTGCTTCTGATTCACTTTCCTGCTAATGCATTTTGGGAGGCATCAGATGATGGCCCAAGTGCTTGAGACCCCGTAACCCACATGGGAAACAAATATGGAGTTTGAGGCTCTTGGCTTTGGCCTACCTAGCTGAGCCCTGGTTGTTGTAGCCATTTTGGTAATGAACCAACTGATGAAAGATTCTCTCTCTCTCTCTCTCTCTCTCTCTCTCTCTCTCTCTCTCTTCTTTCTCCCTCCCCCTCTCTCTCCCTCCTTCCCTACCTTCTTACCTCCCTACCTCCCTCCTTCCATTTCAAGTAGAGGAAAAATAATTTTTTTTTCTGACAGGCAGAGTGGACAGTGACACAGAGAGACAGAGAGAAAGGTCTTCCTTCCGTTTAGTTCACCTCCAAATGGCCGCTATGGTCGGTGCACTATGCCGATCCGAAGCCAGGAGCCAGGTGCTTCCTCCTGGTCTCCCATGCGGGTTCAGGGCCCAAGCACTTGGGCCATCCTCCACTGCCTTCCCAGGCCAGAGCAGAGAGCTGGACTGGAAGAAGAGCTACCGGGACAGAACCGGTGCCCCAACCAGGACTAGAACCTGGAGTACTGGCTCCGCAGGTGGAGGATTAGCCTAGTGAGCCGCAGCGCCGGCCAGGAAAAATAATTTTTTAAAAAAATTTAGAAGGCAGGGAAAGATGTTTAATTTTGTTTGGGATAGAGAGCTTACCAAAAAAAGGCCATCTAATCTGTGACTTGAGGATTTAGTAGGAGTTGGTACTGCAAATAGAAGATGGTATTATTCCAGGCAGAGGGAACAGCAAGTACAAAGGTATGTTTGAGTAACTAAAAATGATTTGTTGGTGTTGGAATGAAAAGGCTATATGTGCATGTGTGAGGAAGGGAATCTGTGTGCGGAAATAGGGCAAGATAGGGAGGCAAGAGACTGGCAATCAAGGGACTTGTGTGCCAAGAAAAAGAGCCATAAATTTCATTGCTGAGAAGAGTGAGATAGGATCAAATATTTGTTACACAAATATTCCCTGGAAGTTGTAACAGACTAATACAGGGAAGAAACCCAAAGTGGGGAGACATAGGAGGCTTATCAAGCTTTCTCTATTAAAGAGCAAATAGAAAAAAAAATGACCCAACTTAATGTTTTAGAGGACAGACTCAAATGTAGAGGGAAATCCAAATATCCTACCTCTTAGAACCTTGCAAAGTAAGCCTTGTTCAATGGCTGGTTGAACTTCCTGTCAAAGGAACTTAGTTAGCTATGTATGCCTCAAAATAAACATTAGACATGGAGTGTTTTTTATTTAATAGAAAAGGCTTTGTTGACACTGGGTTCAATTTTGCTTGATAGTCATGGCAAGTGCTAGAAGGACAGTGTTAAAATTCCAGGTGTTCTGTGCATGCATTACAAATTGATAGAAAAGAAATTAATGCAATTTTTTTAAAAAAAATGACCATCAAGAAAATTACAGAAATTGATATACATGAAGATTGTTCAGAATGGTACTTGGTATATAATATGCAAAAATAGTGAAAATAATAATAATCTATATAGCTATATGAGTAATGGCCAATGTTAGGTATATATGAGTATTAGTAGCTATAATAAAAATTAACCTATAAAACATAATATATATAATATCATTAATAATAACTGGCTCTTAAATCCAAAACAAATTTTAAACAACCACCTCTCTCAGACAATCAAATACTATCTAAAATCCACAATTCTTAAAGTTTTATCTATTTATTTGAAGGGCAGGGTGACAGAGAGAAGGGAGAGCAAGGAGAGAGAGAGAAAAAGGGAGAAACAGATCAATTGATCTTCCATCTACTGGGTCATTCCCCAAATGCTACCACCAGCCAGCCAGTAATGGGCCAGGCCAAACTGGAACTCTAGCCCTGTCTCCTTTCTGGGTGGCTGGGACCCAAGCACTTGAGCCATCAAATTGCTTCTTCACAGGATGCATTAGCAGGAAGCTGGCTTGGAAGTGGAAGAGCTAGAACTTGATTCCCAGTGCTCTGAAGAGTCCCAAGTATCAACATAACCCGCTGCACCATTTTGGCAGCCCCCGAAATCCATGATTTTGAAAGAATTCATCAGGAAATTCTGGATCAAACACACATCACTCTTTAACAGATGCATCATGATTAAACTTGAACACAAATGTGGCACTGAATTCATTTATTCACCTTAGACTAATAATTGTAACTGTTCTGAAATCTCATTGGAAGGTAGTACCTTCTGTGATAGACACTTTTTTACTCTTGTAATAAAGTCAATTTATAAATCTATAATTTGTACAAAAACCCTGCAAATCATTTTCACCTCAAGGGTAATTCTTATTATCTTTTTCTAGTAAAATTCTGAAGATTCAGGGCCAAACACTTGGTTCTGCTTCATTTTCCCAGAAACCATAGAATATCTTTGGGAGAAGTAGGATAAGTTTTGAGATAATTTAAGCCTTAAAACTATATGTAATGTTCATACTTAAGACAATCTCAGCAATTTCAAACATGGAAATTTTAATCTATTTCATGTGGTGGCATTGGCTGAAAATTATAATACAAAGAAAGAGAGAGCTGGGTTAGAATTGTTGAATTAACAGACCCAAACATCTTTATCCCATGGTATAAACATATAATTAGCCAATTTAAAGTGAGCATTGAGATTCATAATGACTTGCAGTCATGGGGGTAGGAAAAGAGCTTTTGCTGCTTCTGTTTTCTCTGCAACTCAGAACCAAACCCAGAAATCTGTCATGGGCAATTGTATTCACCTATGAATAACCATCCTTTTCTTCTGATAACAGCTCTAATTTTCCTGGGGGGATTTACCCCCTCATTTAATTTCAGTTCCTATGGTTGGGAGGAGTTTCTTGCACACCATCTTCATAAATGGACATAAAACTCACATCTGCTGTGGTAGCTGGCTGGTGAGGGTCCCATTGATTGATATTTCCTGGTATTGATGGCTCTGTACAATTCTATTCCCTTGAGTAGCTTGCTTCTAGCCCACAGAATATCTCAATATTATGAACATGTCACCTCCATGATTTGATTATGAAATCTGGCTTCCTTCTTACAAGCAGTTCTTTTCTCTTACTGGCTTTGATGAAGTGAGGTGCTATGTAGAGGCCCAGGGCAAGGAAATAAGGAAAACCTCTCATGAACAGCTAGTTAAGAAATGAGGCCTTCAGTCCAACAACCCAAAAAAGAACTTATTCAACTGTATAATTGAAAATAGACCTTTCAGATTTCAGCCCTCAGCCTTCATAAACACATTGAAACAAGGACCCAGGTAGGCAGGCAGGGCCTAGACTCTTCACCAATAGAAACTATGAGACTGAAAAATGTGTTTCTTCAAACTACTAAATTTCATGGTAATTTGTTGTATAGCAATAAATAACTAATTTGTCTGGCTACTTATTCTTACCTGGCCAGAATGTTTTACTCAGGGTTAAGCATCCAATACAGCACAATAAAAGTTAAACCCAAATGAGATACCACTATATACAGAGCACAAAACATAAGGTTTGGGGCAGGCATTGTAGCACGGTGGATTAAGCTGCTACCTGGTATGCCCACAACCAATGTTGAATTGTCTGGGATTAAATCCTACCTCCATTTCCAATCCAACTTTCTGCTAATACACTTGGAGGCAGCAGATGATGGATCAAGTCCTTGGGTCCCTGCCACCCAGGTGGGAGACCCAGACTGAGTTTCTGGCTCTTGGGTTTGGTCTGGCCCAACCTTGGCTGCTGTGAGCATTTGGGGAGTGAAGCAGTTGATGAAATATTCACTTCATTTCTTTTTGGTCTTGTAAATAATGTTATACTCTCTAAAACAATGACTGTTAATAAATCTAAGAAAATTAGTGATCGATAAAGGTAGTCTCCATTTCAGTACTTCTAGACTTTAAAATAAATTTAGAAAAACTAAATACTAAACATCAGCTCAGTGGCATTTCTGTAGCTAGCCAATAGTGGAAAGAACAACACTGACACTGCTTTGAGTTTTGCAGTCACCGTGCAGTTTTTTTCTTTTCAAAGTTTTCTTAGTTTCTATATTGTATATTTTGTTTTCAAAAACCATACACAGATAAAATTTCTGACATGTTGTTTTCTACTGTGTCCACAGAACACTGTTCTCTGTCAACTTGGTCTAGCAGCCAGGTGACATCTTTATGTTTCCACAAACATTTATCAAAGCATGCCTAGACTCCACTGTGGTTGTGTTACTGCACAAAACTATCCTCCCTGATTTTATTATCAGAGCTCAGATTTTTACATGAATGTATGTATGTTTTCAATATGTATGCTTTATTTAATGGGAGTTTTGTTTTCTTCATTGACAGACTTATGCTTTCTAAAATTTTATTTATTATTTTTTAATTTTATATGAAGGGAGAGAGAAGGAGAGGGAGAGGGAGAGAGAAGCAAAGAGACATACAGAAAGCGATCTTCCATCTTCTGGTTCATCCCCTAAATACCCACAACAGCCAGGGCTGGGCCAGGCCCAAGCCGGGAACCTGTAACTGCATCTGGGTCTCCCACTCGTGTGGCAGAGACTCAAGTTTTGGATGTATCACTGCCTCATCCAAGGATGTGCATTAGCAAGAAGCTGGCTCAGAAGCAGAATAGCCAAGACTCAAGCTGGACAGCCTGATACAGAATGTGGGAGTTCCAAGTCGTGATTTAAGCCGCTGTGCCAAATGCCCAACCCAGACTACAGGATTTTTATCTTGAGCTTCTATTTGCTTCTTTGTAGTCTTTTGACAAAGCTGGTCTACCACTGTGGAACTGTTGTTCTTATAAAAAGTTAATCGGCATAGAGAATGTATGGGTACAAGGACTTATACTTTGTTTTCTAACCAAAATGTAAAGTCATGTTCTTATTACCCCCAAGATTTCAAATTTTATCAAATTTGTTGACACTTTTAACATCAAATGGAATGTTCCTTCAACCATTTGTTTTTTATTATTGTTTTATATATGCTTTATTAATAATTTATTTTATATAACACACAGTTTGATTGAAAAAAACTTTGTATGCATAGTTCACCACACAGATCATAGATAAGTAACTTAGGACTGTCGATGCAATAAAATAACAACAGTGATCATATTTTTGTAGTTTTAGCTGTGTTTAAAAAATAGAAATAACAAAAAGGTTACTAAATCTTTCACAGTCAAGGGCTACTTCAAATGTTCTAAAATTAGGTAACTCCAACTCATTCCTACTCCTATTAATGGCTAACCTCAGATGATAATAATAAAAATAATGCTTTAGCATGATAAAAGAATACCAAATATAGAGACAATTTAGGGAAAGGGGGTCCCAATAACACAATAAGCCCTAGGCTTTTACAATCACACATATAACTGCAGTGATCCTCAATCAAATGCCCATCATGGATTTTTTAAATGTTATGATAGACAATGGGTTAAGAGAGGATATAAACTTATCCTCAATGGAGTTACCTATTTTAAGAAATAAACTCTGAACAAATACTGTGTCATTTACTTTGATAGTCTAGAATAGTGTCATCCTTTCTTTCTATCTTTGATTTCAAGAGTATTTTGTAAGAAGGGGTGATTTAAGGTCATGTAACAGATATAGTATATCATTCCTAAGCACTCTTCTAAATAAAGAGCAATTCCTAACTACATGATCATGGATATTAAACCTCTCTACAGATTCATTTTTCTTATCGATAAGAAAATCTATATGAGTACCTGCATCATAGGGTTGTTGAGAGATTAAATGAGTTAACAATTAGAACAATGTGTGGCATATGATACGTCCTCAAAGAGTTACATCTATGAGTATTGTTATTTATTATTAGCATCATCACCATTTGGTATTCAAGATTCTCCCTTATTTGGGCTTCTCTTCCCCAACTTGATTCATATTTACTTCTTCCCTGTTAAGAAATTCGTTCTTGTACAATTACCTGCCTTATGACTTCTTGCCTCCCTGTTTTTGTTCATGTTGTTTCTCTCTACCACTTTAATATTTTGTTATCACATCCGCCCCATTTTCCTTTTTTTTACTCATAATTTATTTCAATGAAATAGAACCAATGACAGTGCAATATTGAAATATTTCCTGTGTAGTTACAAGATAATAATCAAGTTCATTGAGACTTTAGGTCATGTTCTCTCAACCGTTTATTCACAGGAATAATTTTATGCAGAATGAAATGCAAATAATTATATACTACATTTTCTTGTAATCTATTAGTTACCAAAGATCAGGGAAAACATATAATATCTGTCTTTTGGGAACTAGCTTATTTCACTAAGTATAATGTTACCAGTCGCATCCATTTTGTTGTGAAAGATAACATTTCATTCTTTTTATAGCTAAGTAATATTCCATAGTGTATATGTACATTTTCTTTATCCTGTCATTGGTTGATGAACATCGAGTTGATTCCATATATTAGATATTGTGAATTGAGCTGCAATAAACTTGGGGGTACAGATAACAATATCATATACTGATTTCAAATTCCCAGAAGTGTGATAGCTGGGTCATACAGTAGATCTATCTTCAGTTTTCTGAGGAATCTCCTTACTGTCTTCCACAATGGTTGTACTAGCTTGCATTCCCACCAGCAGTGGATTAGTGAACCTTTCCTTCCCTTGCTTGCCTGCGTTTATGGTTTGTTGATTTTTGTATGAGAGGTATTCTAACATGGGTGAGGTGAAACCTCATTGTGGTTTTGATTTGCATTTCTCTGATGGCTAGTGATCCTGAGCACTTTTTCCTTGTGTCTCTTAACCATCTGAATTTCCTCTTTTGAAAAATGCCTGCTCACATCTTTTGTCCAGTTCTTAACTGAATTGTTTATTTTGTTGTCATTGAGTTTACTGAGCTCTTTATAGATTCTGGATATTAATCCTTTATCAGTTGTATAGTTGCAAATAATTTCTCCCATTCTCTCTGTTGCCTCTTCATTTTGTTAAGTGTTTCCTTTGCAGTTCAGAAGCTTCTTAGCTTGATATAATCCCATTCATCTATTTTTGGTTTGATTGTCTGTGCTTCTGGGGTCTTTTTCAAGAAGTCTGCCTAGGTCTTGAAATGTTTCCTCAGTGTTCTCCTATAGTAATTTGATGGTGGCTTTATTCTATCAACCCTCTAAACTCCTTCCATCTAGTCTGTAAGAATTTCTAGAAACTCCTTGTAGTAATTTTTTCTTCTTATAAACTTCTGTATTATTTTTGCCTCTTTTTTTTTCTTTGACAGGCAGAGTGGACAGTAAGAGAGAGAGACAGAGAGAAAGGTCTTCCTTTTCCATTGGTTCACCCCCCAATGGCTGCTGCGGCTGGCGCGCTGAGGCCGGCGCACCACACTGATCCAAAGCCAGGAGCCAGGTGCTTCTCCTGATCTACCATGTGGGTGCAGGACCCAAGGACTTGAGCCATCCTCCACTGCACTCCCAGGCCACAGCAGAGAGCTGGCCTGGAAGAGGGGCAACCAGGACAGGCGCCCTGACTGGGACTAGAACCCGGGGTGCCTGCGCCACAGGTGGAGGATTAGCCTATTGAGCCACGGCGCTGGCCTATTTTTGCCTCTTATATGACATTTTATTTTTCATATTATGTGATGTTATATATATATCACATATTTTCATGAGACTTTAAATACTCAGATGATAGAAACCATGTCTTAATCAACCCTCTGCCCCACAGAGTATTTAGTAGAATGATTCATACAAAATGGGTTGAACAGATATGTTGCGTGAATGAGGGAATGATAATGGGACTCAGAAATTTAACTTTTACTTCATTAGAAAAAAACTTAACTGGGTTGGCATTGTAGAGCAGCAGGTTAAACAATGGACTGCAATGCCAGCATCCTATGTGAGCACTGGTTTGAGGCCTAGCTGCTTCACTTCTGATCCAGTTTCCTACTAATGTATCTGGAAAAGCAGCAAAAGACAGTGCAAATGCTTGGGCCCCTGCCACCTATATTGGAGACCCATATGGAGTTTCTGATTCTTGTCTTCATCCTGGCCCAGCCTGACTATTGTGGCTATCTGGGGAGTGAACCAGTAGATAGTTTCTCTCTCTCCCTCGCTGCTTCTCCCTCTCTTTATAACTCTGCCTTTCAACACACACACACACACATAAATACACATACCCCTAACCAAGTAGTCTGAGCAGAATTTACTTTTTCAAAATAGTTGTGTATACAGACCTATTGTTGAGGTTTGTTTCTTAGATAATCAAGACTGATCTTCCCACGATTGGATCTGATGCCTGAAATCGGGTGTATTTTCTTGGGGACAAGGTAATTTTTCACTTTTTCATCTCTCTATCACTTTCAAAAAATGAATAGAATTGAAAGTACCATAGAAATAAGAAAATGTCAAGGCTCAGAACACAATACCATAAACTATAGTGCCTTGGCATGCTCCAGTACTTTGAAATGAAGGAGACTGGAAGGGCTTCAAAAGGAAAATCTTGGTGACTGTGTCTTACCCGCCTTTCTCCCTCTTCCCTCTCTCTGCAAAGCAAGCCATAAAGCTTAGGAGGCCTCTTATCTCTTCCCTTCCCTCCCCAAACCTTCATAGGACAGGTGTCCTGCCCCATACTCAGGGGGAAGGAATGTCTAACGCAGACAGAGAAAGGAATTTGAACGAACAGGTCTTGCTAAATACCCATTCCTCCCCACAATTTTATATCTTTAGATCGTACTTTTCCCCTCAATCAGACTTCTACATGACTATTGTTTCTTCATCAAACTGGAGCATAAAAACTACAGTGTTCCCTGAGTCTTCGGTTCTTCATTTCTGAAGGATCTTCTATCACATAAAACCTCGGTTATGGATTGGGGCTAGTGCTAGGTTGCTCAAAGTTTTTAAAGTTCTATGAGATAATAAAAATAAAAATGTAAAATAAGGTCCAGTGGTATGGAAGTTAGGGAAATAGAAGGACAAAGAAAGTTAATACTAATACTTAAAAATACTAATACTTAATAAATACTAATACTTAATACTAATACTTAAAAATACTAATTTTTATTATGAATCTCCAAGAAGAGGGATATAACATTGATTTTTCTTGACCTTAAATAGCCAGATTACTCCTGACCTTTTTATCATGGCACTGTGCAGGGCTGAAAATCTATGAAGCACATTCTCAGAAATGATTCAAGGAGGTTTTTTGGCAACATTCAATGGAAAATCAAATACATCAAAATGCAGTATCATGTACATCAAATAAATATATATTTTACTTATAATATCAACTCTAAAAGACAACGCCTCAAAATGAAATAGGTGTTCCCATCTCAAATGGGTGTTTTCTAAAGAATAAAGCATGGCGGATGGTGGTCCCCTAGCACTGTGTTGCAGCAAGCAGTTGAAACTGCTGCTTACAAAGTGAGCATGCAGCGCTGGCGCTGTGGCATAGCAGGTAAAGCCGCCACCTGCAGTGCCAGCATCCCTTATGGGCTCTGGTCCAAGTCCTGACTGCTCCCCTGCCAATCCAGCTCTCTGTTCATATGCCTGGGAAAGAGAATGAAGATGGCCCAAGCACTTGGGCCTGCACCCACGTATGAGACTAGGAAGAAGCTCCTGGCTCCTGGCTTTCGATTGTTTCTACTCCATCAATTGTGGCCATTTGGGGAGTGAACCAGTGGATGGACAATTTTTCTTTCTCTCTCACTCCCTCTTTCTTTGTAACTCTGTCTTTCAAATAAAATAAAATAAGGCAGCACGCCACATTGGAGTGCTGCTTTGAATCCTGGCTGCTCTGCTTCTGATTCAGCTTCCTGCTGATGGGCCTGAGAAGGCAGTGGAAGATGGCCTAACTACGTGGGCTGCTGCCATTCAGGTAGGAGACCTGGCTGGAGTTCTTGACTCCTGATTTTGGTCTGGTCCAAACTTGGTTGTTGCTGCCATTTAGGGAGTGAACCAGCAGACAAAAATCAATCAATCAATTTCTCTCTGTCTCTTATACGCCTTGCCTTTCACATCAAGAATTAAATAAATAGATAAATAAATAAATAAAAAATAAAATAAAGGACAAGAGATGGTTCTAAATTACTTTGTTATTAATTCACCTGCTGTTTAACATCTGATCATTCATTATACAAGTACTCAGTTTCATTTTATTGAAAGGCACACACACACACACACACAGAAAGACAAAGACAAAGACAGAAACAGAGAGAGATATCGTCTGTCCAATGGCTTATTGCCCAAATGCCTGCAACAGCCTGGGTTGGGCCAGGCTAAAACAAGCAGTTACAAACTCAATTTGGGTCTCCCACGTGGTTTGGCAGGGACCCATGAGCCATCACCTGCTGCCACCTGCAAAGCACATTAGCAGGAAGCTGAATCATAAGTGGAGGAGCCAGCAGCCAAATCAGGAACTCCAATATGGGATTTGGGCATCCCAAGAGGCGTCTGAAACTGAGATGCTAAGCATTCACCCTAAGTACTGTTTTAATCTTTTTTATGGTAAGCACTGTGTTCAGTCTCAAATTAATAAAAGGCATAAATAAAACAGTGTGTCTTCCTATTTAGGTTGTAACTGCATAGAGCCATAAAGGTCCATTCATTAGCAAAATAATTAAGAAATATGTCAAAAATCTATATCAATAAGTTATTGGGCCATAGAAGATTAAAGAAATGGGAGATCTGTCATATGCGAGAAAGGTTTCATGGAGGATGCAAAATTTGAGTCTGGCATAAAGGGACTAGGTAAGACTTACGGTAGTTTTATTGGAGCTGAAGTACAGACTATGATCAGAACAAAAAAATTCAGGGGTCTAAATTCATAGTAGAAAAATCTCGTGGATCTAGAGTGAAAGATCTAGATTCTTATCACAGTCCTTAAAGTCACTTGCTATGTGACCTCATGCTTCAGCTTTCTTATCTGAAGTCCATCAAAAATAATGTCCATTGTATAACAAAGTATTTCTAAGAATAATACCTGTAGACAACATAGCCATGGTGTTTATACTCGGGGTTGCAAGCTATAACTATCTAATTCCATTAAGACTTAAAACAAGATATTGTATGCAGTGTGCCCTCAAGAAACATTTGTCCCATGAAAGAATGTAAGGATTAATGAATTTAGATGGACTTGAATCTCTTCTGCATTTACTAGTTGTGTCATTCTAGTTGATTTACTTAGCCACACTGAGCTTCAGGTTCATTATATCAAACATAATGCTTAGAAATTAGGTTCATATAATTACTGTAGAGTGCTTAGCACAGTAAATGGCACGTTCTTTCTAACACACATACATTTCATAAATTGGACAATTACAGAGTACTTAACAGATAAAGTAGGGTGACCATGTTTATAATAAAAACCATCAAATTGAACAGAAAGAGTTGTAAAATGTTCAACATGTGTTCGTAATCTGATGCTTTTAGCCCAACACCTGTATCAGAACAGGATGTATGACACAGAATGCCTTCCATGGTATAATTAACATGATTGGTTTAGAAAGAATCAGGTCATTTACTTTGATTCTTCATAAGACTCCTAGATTAATGAATCATCAAAATATGTATAATACAAGAAGAGATTTAAAAATCACATTGAAAAATCTGCCTGGTGTATGTAAAGCCTCAAAGAAGTGAATATAATAAATGTGGATATTTTATCATGAAGATGGACACAGCTGAATAGTAATACTCTCTAGAAAGGATATTGCTGTTGTTCATTGAATTAGTCCTTTTTCTGCAGCTATAATAGAGTATCATAGACTGTGCAATTTATAAACAATAGAAGTTTGTTTAGCTCTTGGTTGTAGAAGCTTGGAAGTCCAAGATTGAGGGGTCATATCTGGCAAAGACTTTCGTGCTGTCACAATATGCCAGAAGGCATCATGTGGTAAGAGGGCATGTGTGAGAGGGAAGGAAGAAGGCCAAATTCAGCTGTGTAAAGACACAGCTCCTGTGATAATGAACCAACTCCCACTATAATGACATTAATCCATTCATAAGGATACAGCCCTCGCGACCTCTTGAAGATTCTGCCTATCAACACAAATGCATTGTGAATTTTTTTTTTTTTTTTGACAGGCAGAGTGGACAGTGAGAGAGACAGAGAGAAAGGTCTTCCTTTACTGTTGGTTCACCCTACAACGGCTGGCGCGGCTGGCGCGCTGCGGCCAGCGCACCGCGCTGATCCAATGGCAGGAGCCAGGTGCTTCTCCTGGTCTCCCATGGAGGTACAGGGCCCAAGCACTTGGGCCATCCTTCACTGCACTCCCTGGCCACAGCAGAGAGCTGGCCTGGAAGGGGGGCAACCGGGACAGAATCCGGCGCCCCGACTGGGACTAGAACCTGGTGTGCCGGCGCCGCTAGGTGGAGGATTAGCCTATTGAGCCGTGGCGCCGGCTAAATGCATTGTGAATTAAGTTTCTAATGTGGACTCTGGAAGACACCTTCAAAACTCAGCATTAGTGGTTATATAAATTTGTAAATTGCTTCACATTTTACTGGGAACCCGTGAGAATGTTATATAATGTAAGATCATACACAGGTAGATGTCTGCAGTGGTATTCTCAAGTGATTCTGAGTAACACCCATTGACTTTGATGTACATTTTATGATTAAAATGTTAAAAAGTCTGAAAATTTCCTTTTTTGATTTACCTATTGTTTCTGAAGTATTTGGGTGGGGGTCAATAAATCAATAAGCTACACAGATTATCTGGAGAGAATCTATTTGTTTTTCTAAGCCAGAAAGCCATTGACAGCATGTTAATTCAATAATTTATCATTCATTCTCATTAATAAATTTGTGCTATCTGGCAGATGAGTTCAGTACTATTCAATATATCATTAAGTAGCTGTTGCTAAAAACTAGAGTTGGATGCATAATTATTTCTTTCTTTAGCATTTTATAGATATAATTGGGCACATTTCCAATAACAAAAGATTAACCACTGTACAAGGCATTCTAGAAAGGAATGCTTATAATATCACATTTGAAATAATTGGAAAAAGTATTTAAATATATTTATCCCAGACTGAAGTGTGACATAAACCATCTGGGTATAATATATCACTGCATCTTCTTAAATTCTCTGCCTACAGATTATAGGGACTGCTATGTAAAAATTACCCAATTATTCTAATAGTTTTATTCTTAAAGTCATTAAAAAGTTTTGTTTTTGTTTTAATATTTGATGTAATGAATAAAATTTGTTATATTTTGAAAAGTTTTAATATTTTATATGATAATTGTGTATTCTCCTGCACTCTGCTAGTATTTTAGCTAGAAATTATTGAATTAACTCTTTACTCTTCCTTATCTTTCATCTCTTAGACAACTTATCAAATTCTGACATCTCTTCCTACTTCTTAGGGTTTGATTTTTCCTGATTCTCATTTTGTACTTTGTAATAAATTATATATATATCTTTTTTAAAAATGTATTTGACAGATAAACAGTGAGAGAGAGAGAGAGAGACAGAGAGAAAGGTCTTCCGTTGGTTCACTCTCCAAATGGCCACTATGGCTGGTGCTGTGCTGATTTGAAGCCAGGAGCCAGGTGCTTCCTGCTGGTCTTCCATGCGGGTGCAGGAGCCCAAGCACTTGGGCCATCCTCCACTGCCTTTCCAGGCCACAGCAGAGAGCTGGACTGAAAGAGGAGCAGCTGGGACTAGAACCCAGTGCCCATAAAGGATGCCAGTGCTGCAGGCGGAGGATTAACCAAGTGAGCCACGGCACCGGTCCCCAATTATATATATCTTTAATATGCTTATTTCTCATACATAATTGTTGTAGATACTGTTAAGACTCAGAACACAAGACCTCAAAATGTAGCACCTTGCAACAGAGAAAACTGCAGAACCAAGAAGATCACTCTGATATTCTCCTACCTTTCTCCCAGGAAGCATGTCAATAAGGGAATGCTCTTCCTATGTCACCTGAAAATAGGAATTGAGACCCTCATTTCAGAGAGGTCTTGCCCTATTTATGAGGAAAAGCAAAATCTGAACACATCTTGCTAAATTCTTCCCCTGTTTAATTACCATTATGTCATACTCCTTTTACGTTCCATTCTATTTCTACACAACTGTCTCTTAATCAAATCTAAGCATAAAAATACATCATTTTCCTTTGGTCTTTATTATATACAATTTTTGTCCAAATAAATTGGCTATGCTTTCCTCTTTTTGTCTTTTGCTATGAGGTTATCAGCCATGAATCTTGTAATGATACCCAACACATAGTAGATTAATGAATTACTCATCTGACTTTCTTTCTGGTCTTCATATTCAGCCACTAAATCTTTATGGAACTAATGTAACAGATAGATTTTCCATAAAATTTATAAAACTCACTAACAGATCGGATCCACAAAGGAGAAGAGAATCAAATCATAACATGAAAGAAAACTACTAAAACACAAAGATAAATAATGAGAGAGGAAGTTAAGAAATCAAAATATATATTAAAAATAATTAATAACATGTTAGAAATTCTTGCTAATGAACATTAACCTTGAATATAAGTACATTGAATTCCCCAATCAAAAGATATAGGCTGGCCAAATGAATTTTAATAAATCCAATTAGATTCTGTCTAAAAGAAACTCATTTCACAGGTAGAGATGAACACAAGGTGAAAGCAAATGGTTGGAAAAAGATATTTCATGCAAATAGAAAACAAAAGTGTGTAAAAATAAGTATACTCAGGCACCAGTGTTGTGGTAGCAGGTTGGGCCACTGCCTGCAATGCCAGCTTCCCACATGGGTGACTGTTCAAGTCCTGGGTGTTCCACTTCCAATCCAGCTTCCTACTCATAGTTTGGGAAAGCAGAGAATTTGGCTCAAGTTCTTGGGCCCCTGCACTCACATGGGAGACCCAGAAGAAGCTCCTGGGTCCTAGCTTCAGACCAGCCCAGCTCTGGCCATTGTGGCCATTTGAGGAGTGAACCCGTGGATGAAAGATTTCTGTCTTTTTCTCTGTCTCTCCCTCTCTCTGTATCTTTGCCTTTCAAATAAACAAGTAAATCTTTAAAAAAAAAAAAAAGTATGTCAGATAAAACAGACTTCAAATAAAAAAACTATACAAAGAGACTTTTTGGTCATTGTATATTGATAAAAGAATGGATTCAATAAGAACATATAATAATGAAAAACTATATGTACCCAACACCACCCAAATATTTAAAGCATATATTATTAGATCTAATGGAAGAGATAGACACCAGTATTTCATTGTCATTATTGAAGAGATAATTAAGACCAAAAAATCAACACACACAACAGAGCTGAACTATAATACAGAGATAATGGACTTAACAGTGATTTACAGAACATTACATCAAACAGCTATATTTTTCACATCAACACATGGGAACATTTTCTAGGATAGTCTATATATTAGGCCACAAATTAAATTCCAATAAATTTTAAAAGAAATTAAAATAATACCATGTAACTTCTCAAGCACAATGAAATAAAACTGAAAACCAACAACAAGAACACCACAAAATTCACAAATACACGGAAATTGAAAAGCATGCTCCTGAATCACCAATTGATTATTGGAGAAATTAAAGAGAGCATTTTAGAATATCCTTAAAACAAATGAAAAGGAAAATAATGCATAAAAATCTATGGGTCACAGCAATGACTACATATATTTAAACCTTTAAAAATAGAAAAATTTCAAATAAACTACCTAATGATGAACTTCAAGAACTTAAAAGCACAAGAACAAACCAAATCCTAAATTAGCAGGAGGCAAGAAATAATAAAGATCAGAAATGAAATTGAAACAAAAAAATGCAAAAAGATAACCTGTCTTATTGAAAGGATGAACAGAACAGATGAGGTTTTAGTCATACTAACAAATAAACAAAAAAAAAAATCCAAATAAATAAAGCTAGAGAAGAAAAAGTTACCTTACAATTGATACCACACCAATACAAAGGCTCATAAGAAACCAATATGAGCAAGTATATACTGAGAAATTGGAAAACCTTAAAGAAATGGGTAAATTTTTGGACTCATACAATGTACCAAGATTTGAATCAAGAAGACACAGGAAATCTAAGCTGATCAATCACGACTAATGAGATTGCGCAGCAATTTAAAATCTACCTAGGAAAAGTCCAGTACCTAATGGATGTTTAGTTGAAATCTAAAAGACATTTAAAGAGCTCCAATACTTCTCAAACCATTCTGAAAAACCAAAAAGGATGGAACTCTGCCAAACACTTTTTTAGAAGCCATCATTAATCTGATACCAAATTGAAGAAACAACAACAAAAAGAAAACTACAGATCAATATCCCTAATGAATACAGATGCAAAAATTCTCAGCGAAATATTAGCAAAATGAACCCAACAGCGATAGAAAAAGACCTATAACATGATCAAGTAGGATTTATCCTAGAGATGCAAGAATAGTTCAGCATTTCCAAATTAATAAATGTCACAAATTGCATCAATAGAACAAAGAACAAAAGCCACACGATCATCTCAACAGATACAGAAAATGCACTTTACGATAAAAATCTCAGCAAGTTAGGTATAAAAAGGTCATGCCTCAAATGAAAAAGGCTATATGTGAAGCCCACAGTCATGTAAATGAGCAGAAGCTGAAAGCATTTCCCCTAAAATCTGGAACAAGAGAAGGATGCCCTCTTTCATCATTCATATAATATAATATAGGAAGTCTTAGCAAGAGCAGTTAGGGAGCATAGATACAGGGCGTCCAATCTGGAAAGGAAGAATCAAGCAGATGACATGTTTTTATACATGGAAAAACCTAAATACTCCAACAAAAAGCTGTTAGAATTAATAAACAAATTCAATAAGGCAATAGGATACCAAATCAACATAGAAAATCCATCAACATTTTTATGCACCAATAATGGTCTTGTTGAACGAGAAATCAAGACAGCAATCCTGGGGTGGGTGTTTGGATCAGTAGTTAAGATACCATTTGGAGGAGAGAATTTCCACTTGACTATGACCTTGTCTAAATAAGATCGAAGTCACAGACTCAAAAGGCTTCCATAGCCTTGGCAACTCATGACTAGAGCCTAGGGAGATTACTGACACCATAAACAAGAGTGTCAAATTGTTAAGTCAACAACAGGAGTCACTGTATGCTTACTCCTCATGTAGGATCTCTGTCCTTAATGTGATGTTCAATGTGAATTAATGCTATAACTAGTATGAAACAGTATTTAACACTTTATGTTCTGTGTAGGTGCAAACTGATGAAATCTTTACTTAATATATACTAAATCGATCTTCTGTATATAAAGATAATTGAAAATGAATCTTGATGTTTGGAATGGGAGAGGGAATGGGAAATGGGAGGGGTATGGGTGGGAGGGAAGTTATGGGGGGGGAAGCCATTGTAATCCATAAACTGTACTTTGGAAATTTATGTTTACTAAATAAAAGTTTTTTTTTTTTTAAAAAGATACCATTTGGGATGTTTACATCTTATACTGGAGTGCCTGGGTTGGAGTCCCATGTCAGATTCCAATTAAGTTTTTTGCTAATGTGCATCCTGGGAAGCAGCAGCTGATGGCTCAAATAATTGGGTCCTTACCACCTATGTGGGAGACCCAGACTGAGTTCTTGGCTCCCAGATTTGGGCTGTTTCATCCCTGGCTGTTGCAGGCATTTAAATAGTGAACTAGCAGATAGAAGATCCCATTTGGTCTCTACCTCTGTCTCCAATGCTTTGCCTGTTTCTCTCTCTCTAATAAAATGAAAAAAAAATTAAATAAGAAGAAATCCTATTCATAATAGTTACCATAATATTTATAAATAAATTTAATGAAAGATCTCTGAAATGAAAATTACAAAAAACTGATGAAATAAATCACTGAGGTCACAAAAAAATGGAAAGATACTCCATGTTCATGGATTGGAAGAATTAATATCCTTAAAATATCCATCCTACTCAAAGCAATCTACAGATTCAATGCAATCCCCACCAAAATAACACTCTTTACAGAAACAGAGAAAACACTCTTTATAGAAATAGAGAAAATCAATCCTAAGGTTTATATGGAACTACAAAAGACCCAAAATAGCCAAAGTGATTCTAAACAAAACATAAACAAACAAGTAGACAAACAAACAAGTAGACAAACAAAGCAAGCAAGCAAGCTGGAGGCATCAAATACCTGACTTTAAAGCATACCACAAAATAATAGTAATCAAAACAGCATGGTGCTGGCATTAAAACCAGTAGACAGATCAATGAAAAATAATAGAGAACCCAGAAGTAAATCCACATTTACAAAATCAACTGATTTTTAACAAAGGTTCCAAGAGCATATATCAGAAAAAGGAAAGCTTCTTCAATACATGGGCCTTGCAAAACTGGATATATTTATGTAGGTAAATTAAATTAGATCCCTACCTCTCAGCATATCCAAAAATGAACTCGAGATGGATTAAAGACCTAAACGTAAGACCTGAAATTGTGAAACTGCTGCAAGAACACATAGGGGAAACTCTTCAATTGCTGGTGTAGGGAATGATTATTTGGGTGAGACCTTAAATGCAGAGGCAACAGGTAAAGCAGATATATGAGAAAATATCAAACTAAGAAGGTTTTGCACAGCAAAGAAAACACTCAACAGAATAAAGAGGCATCTCACAGACTGAGACAAAATATTTGCAAGCTATTTTTCTCAGAAAGGATTGACATCCAAAATATGTAACGAACTCAAACAGCTCAACAATAAAAGAGAAACAGCTAATCCAGTTAGGGGATAAGCATAGGATCTAAATAGACATTTCTCAAAAAAAGAAATAAAAATGGTCAAAAATATATGAAAGAATGCTCAATATCCCTAACCACCAGTGAAATGTATATCAAAACCATAATAAGGTATTACCTTACCTTAGTCAGAATGCCTATTATCAAAGACAAAATAGTAACAAAAGCTGGTGAGGATGATGAAGAACTGGATCTCTTATTCACTGTTGGTAAGAGTGTAAATGAGTACATCCAATATGGAAACTAGTAGAGATTGCTTTAAAACTTGTAAAGAGGACTGCTATATGATCCAACATTCACACTACTGAATATATATCCGAATGAAATGAAACCCTCATGTTTATTGTAGCACTATTCACAATTACCAAGATATGGAATCAAGGTGTGTATCAATGGATGAATGTATAAAGAAAATGGAGTATATATATATATATACACAATGAAATATTACTCAGCCATAAAAAGAATGAAATCCTGTCAGTTGCAGCAAAACGGATGGAACTGGAGGGCATTATGTTAAGTGAAATAAGCTGAAAGGAATCAAAGACAAATATTGCATGTTCTCCTTCATACACAGAAGCTTAAAAAAACACTGTCTGAATATAGAATAGTTCCAAGAGGCCAGGAAGGGTAAAGGGAATACAGGGAGGTCAGAAACCAAATCAGAGTTGCCTACAAGGATTAAGATCCTTGTGTTACATAGCATAGTGGATGGTCGATAGTTCACATATTATGTTTTCTGAGAAAATACAAAGGAGCTCCAAGGCTCTAATCATAAGGTAATGACAAGGAGGGATAAATGTTAATTACTCACATTTTATAAGCACACAACATATATGTTTACTGAAATGTCACACTGTACTCCACAATAATGTCCAATTATTGTTATCAAAATATTTTGGGACTGGCATGGTGGCACAGAGTGTTAAGCCACTGCTTGTGATGCTGGCATCCCATATCAAGGTGCAGGTTGGAGTCCCAGCTACTCCACTTCTGATTCAGATTGAGCTTTCTGCTAATGCACCTGGGAAGGCGATGAAAGATGGCCCAAATACTTGGCTCTCTCCCTGCTTTCCATGTGGGACACCAGGACGGAATTCCATGTTCCTGGCCTTGACCTAGCCCAGACCTATCTGTTGCAGTTGTTTGAGGAGTGAACTTCTCTCTCTCTTTGTTGCTCTACCTTTTAAATAAATAATCTTTAAAATATTTTTAATTTTTTTTTAAAAAGGGAAGATAGATTTTTTTACTTCTTCAGGTTGTAAATAGAATGAAAATATTTGTTTAACTAGAATACATATGATTAAAAGATATGGTTAACTAGAATACATCTATTCATGGAAATATTTGTTTATACTTACTTGAAGACTAGGTTACATTTGGAATTATTATCTGTATCACATAAACACATGTATTTACCTAACTTTTTTTTTTAACTTTTATTTAATGAATATAAATTTCCAAAGTACAGCTTATGGGTTACAATGGCTTCCCCCCCATAACGTCCCTCCCACCCGCAACTCTCCCCTTTCCCACTCCCTCTCCCCTTCCATTCACATCAAGAGTCATTTTCAATTCTCTTTATATACAGAAGATCAGTTTAGCATACATTAAGTAAAGATTTCAACAGTTTGCTCCCACACAGAAACATAAAGTGAAAAATACTGTTTGAGTACTAGTTATAGCATTAAATCTCAATGTACAGCACACTAAGGACAGAGATCCTACATGAGGAGTAAGTGCACAGTGATTCCTGTTGTTGACTTAACAAATTGACACTCTTGTTTATGGCATCAGTAATCACCAAGTCTTAAACTATTTCATTAATGACTAATTGAATAAATTGCTGTACTCAATACAAGTACACTTAGACTACTGCCTATTGGATTTGAGGGGCTCACTGGTGTACAAGGGGCTAAAATTTTAACAGTGAAGACAGATGCCTCGCTCTCCTTCACAGAGTTTACTCTTCTGTTACTGTCTTTAGTTTACACATGGTAGGAATTCTTTTTAAACTGGAGTTTCATATTTTGAGAGAGGTGATATTTTTAAAAACTGATTATCAAACTCATAAAGGAAGTTTTTAAAAAAATATTTTAGGCCGGCGCCACGGCTCAGTAGGCTAATCCTCCACCTAGCGGTGCCAGCACACCGGGTTCTAGTCCCGGTTGGGGCACCAGATTCTGTCCCGGTTGCCCCTCTTCCAGGCCAGCCCTCTGCTGTGGCCCAGGAGTGCAGTGGAGGATGGCCCAAGTGCTTGGGCCCTGCACCCCCATGGGAGACCAGGATAAGTACCTGGCTCCTGGCTTCGGATCAGCGCGGTGCGCCGGCCATAGTGTGCCGGCCGCGGCAGCCTTTGGAGGGTGAACCAACGGCAAAGGAAGACCTTTCTCTCTCTCTCTCTCTCACTGTCCACTCTGCCTGTCAAAAAAAAATATTTTAGCTTGACTTCACCAACAAATAAATTTTGAAGAACAAAACAAACAAAAAATGGATACCTGTACCATCACATTTACCGTCGTACTAATAATTAAATAAATATTAAAGGAGATCCATAATCCATTTGTAGTATACTGACGTTATTAGCATCTTCACTTAAACAAACAGTTAAAATAAAATTATGGAACAACTGAGTACATGTGAAGATCAAGTAGATCTTGGATAATATCCAGGTATTACTGTTTAATTTTTATAAAGGTATTACAATGGATTTTGGTTCCTTTGTCAGTCTTTATCTTTTACTTATTATTAAATAATAAATATATTAATATTATACATTATTTTATCTTTTTTAAGATTTATTTATTTATTTGAAAGTCAGAGTTACACAGAGAGAGAAAAGAGAGGCAGAGAAAGAGAGGTCTTCCATCTGCTGGTTCACTCTCAGACTGGCCGCAACAGCTGGAGCTGTGCCGATCTGAAGGTAGGAGCCAGGAGCCCCTTCTGAGTCTCCCACGCAGGAGGGGCTCAAGGACTTGGGCCATCTTCTACTGCTTTCCCAGGCCATTTGAGAGAGCTGGACCAGAAGTGGAACAGCCAGGACTCAACTGGTACCCATATGGGATGCCAGCACTGCAGGCTGCGCCATTACCCACTATGCCACAGTGCCGGCCCCACACTATTTTATCTTAATTTAAGTTATACTTAAAATAGCAACAGATAAGATGATATATCTGGTATTTTCTTCAAAATAATCTGGTGAACGGATGGGAAGTGAGTGAGTGGTACAGAGGAATACATTGATGGCTAAATATTGATAGGTTTTTAATCTGGGTAATGGGTATGTAAGTGTTCATATTCTATTCTACAGAACACTATTCTTTATACTTTTGTATAGATTTGAAATTTTTCAAAAATAAAACTTTTTTAAAGATCATGTTGGTGAAATTACAGGAAGGACAATATAAACATTTGATTATTGAGATGAAGTGACCTTCTAGGAAAAATACAGCAAGGCATAAAATGCTGTTATACTTTGGCCTCTAAATGTTTTATTTTAATATCCAACTTTACTTTAATACTTAACTGGCCAAGTCAACATTATTAAATGGAATCATAATTTGTAGTTTAACAAACATTTTAAATTTTATTGATTTTATAGACTATATGGTCCTCACAGAGGTAGCATTTAGTGAGACAAGTTACAGAATTCCAAAAATATACATGCTATCTTCCTTGTGCATATAAATCTCTTGTGAAAAAGCCATCATTCTGGTGATTTTTCAACATGGATTTCTAATAAGTGAATGTCATAGTGTCCAATGTTGATTTGGTCAAAAATGCTGTTTTTGACTAGATCAAGCAAAACACTTCCTGGAGTGTAGCAGTAGCACAATCTGTTATATTTGCAATGAAGAAAAAAAATTGGCATGGGCTATAAAAGTTACTTAAGAAAGAAGTTCACAGAGAGATGAAGAACAAATGAAAATGCCACAGAAATTGGAATGTAGGGCAAATTCCTAAGGAGATCACAAAGAAATAGCAAAAGCTTGTAGGAGTTGGGTCAAAAAGGCTCTGCAGGAAACAGGACGCCACATCTAAGAAACATGAAATGAACCAAAAAATATATAATTCTTTTACTATTTCAGGAACAAAAGAAAGCTAAATGACACACTTTGCTTCCTTCATAGAGAGAAAGAGAAAGCTAATGGTTCATGATAGTAAAAACACAGATATAATGTGCAATTTTAAAAAATCCTTCTTAAAATAAAAATGAAGTTGAAGTAGAGTTACTATGGCATTGACTGAGTGGTAAAAAAATTAAGGAACAAAATGAGAAAATATTTAAAAAGTTAATCCAACAATTTACTACTATGATCTTGTGATATATATGTAGATACCTAAGGAAATCACCATCTACATATGACAGAATATTATGCAGCCAATAAAGTTATTTTTAAGTATTTATTTAATTATTTGAGAAACAGAGTTACAGACAGAGAGAGAGAGATAGAGAGAGGTGACTTCCATCTGCTAGTTCACCTCTCAAATGGCCTCAATAGCCAGAGCTGGGTCCATCTAAATCCAGGGGCCAGGAGCTTCCTCAGATCTCCCACAAGGGTGCAGGAGCCCAAGCAGTTGGGCCATCTTCCACTGCTTTCCCAAGCCATCAGCATGAAACTGGATGGGAAGTGGAGCAGCTGGAACTTGAACCGGCATCCACAGGGGAAGCCAGGCACTGCAGGTAGAGGCTTAACCTACTATATCATAGCACCAGCCCCAATATTCATATTTTTTAGAAAACTTTTATTTAATAAATATAAATTCTAAAGTACAACTTTTGGATTATAGCAGCTTCCCCCCCCCCCAATACCACCCTCCCACTTGCAAACCATCCCATCTGCTACTCCCTCTCTCATCCCATTCTTCATTAAGATTTATTTTTAATTATATTTATATACAGAAGATCAACTTAGTATATACTAAGTAAAGATTTCAACAGTTTGCATCCACACAGACACACAAAGTATAAAGTACTGTTTGAAGACTAGTTTCACCATTAATTTGCATAGTACAACACAGTAAGGACAGAGATCCTACATGGGGAATAAGTGCACAGTGATTCCTGTTGTTGATTTAACAATTGACACTCTTATTTATGACGTCAGTAATCACCCGAGGCTCTTGTCATGAGCTGCCAAAGCTATGGAAGCCTCTTGAGTTCACCAACTCCAACCTTACTTAGACAAGGCCATAATCAAAGTGGAAGTTTTCTCCTCCCTTCAGAGAAAAGTACCTCCTTCTTTGATGGCCTGTTCTTTCCACTGGGCTCTCACTCACAGAGATCTTTCATTTAGGCCATTTTTTGCCACAGTGTCTTGGCTTTCTATGCCTAAAAAACTCTTATGGGCTTTTTAGCCAGATCTGAAATCCTTTAGGGCTAATTCTGAGGCCAGAGTGCTTTTAGGGCGTTTGCCATTCTTCCAACATTCATATTTACAAGAATATTTAATGACAAGGGCAATTGTTAATAATATAAATATATATATATATAAAATATAAAGTGAAAAATACAGAATAATACTGTTTGAGAGGGAATAACCAAATTAATAGTTTGTTTCTAGTGATATTAGCAATTTAAGTTTCTTCATCTACCTATTCAAAGTTAGATATTCTACAATGGGAATTACTTACTTTTATAATCAACTAAACAATAAAAATATTATTTATAATATCAATTTCTTAATCTCTAACAGCTAAACTTCTACTAGCCCATTTAGTTAATTCATTATTATCAATAATAAGTACTTTGTTGAATTAAATGGTTGCTCTTTGTTTTTTATTTTCTGTATTTCTATAGAATTTGCCATTGTTGACCAATCCATGCTAAAATTCATTTATTTATGTATTTACTAAAGATTTGTTTAATTATTTCAAAGTCAAATTTACAGAGAGAGAGGGAGAGAAGGAGAGACAGAGTTCTTCCATCTGCTGGTTCATTCCTCAGACGGCCACAATGAACAGGACTGGGACAGGCCAAAAGTAGGAGCCAGGAGCTTCATCTGGATCTCCCATGTGGGTGTTGGGGTCCAAAGACTTGGGCCATCCTTCACTGCTTTTCCCAGGTCATTAATAAGGAGGTAGATCATAAGTGGAGCAGCTGGAATATGAACTGGCACCCATATGGATGCCAGCATCGTAAGGGTGGCTTTACCCACTGTGGCACACACTGGCCCTGCTGTTGTTTAATCACATAGCAGCTGTCATTACTAAGACAGCAATGGTTGTCTCTCCTTGAAACCATTCTGTGCATTACACTCATGACCACATCACTTCATTGCTTTTAGCCATTCAAAGACTTCTCACAGCACAAAGACTTGCCCGGGATGTTTTCCATGTCAAGTAATTAAAGAAAAGGACAGCTTTGGGTTCAGGAATTTGAATAATACCCTTAGATCTCTATTTCTTGCTTCTGTTGTCTCTTGTATTCATCTTTGGTAAGCACATAACCTTCCTCTTAGTGACAGTGCCATAGATAATTGCAAGGTTATATCATCCCACCTAGGAACCCCAAAGCCAAAAGAGGTATCCTTTGTCCCAGTGTTCATGTATGATATTCAAGGCAAAGTTTTGATGGAATAATATGATTACACCTTGAGCTGATCAATAAAGTAAAGAACTAGACCCAGGTCACAGGCCAAATCTGGTCAGCTAGGTAATATACTACGATTGATAGTCTCTATAACCACAGCTTATGGAAGGCTCAAGAAGAAGTTCCTCAAAGAAAAGCAGTGTTATTGTTAATAAGTGAATTGGGTAAGGAATGTTGGGATGATGAAAAAGCAAAAATCCCTTATATGAAGCAATATTCAATCTCCTTAAACTTCTTGGAATTTCTTGGACTGCCCTCTGGTTACTTTTCTAGCTTTATCTTTTTCTGTTCAGTCCCACAATCTCTACATTCTAGCCATGCTACACTCTAACATCTTTTATGAATAAGTTATACTAGGAGAATAGTGGCCCCCCAAAGATGTCTACTCACGCCCATCCTAGGAACTTATGAATATATTACCTTACTGTCGCTCCCCCTCTTCGTGGAGGAACGACACTGAATCCTGCCTAGGCTTTATATCCGAGTCACGGCACCATTATGTCGCTCCCCCTCTTCATGGAGGAACGACACTAAGCCCTGCCTAGGCTTCATATCCGAGTCACGGCACCATTATGTCGCTCCCCGTCTTCGTGGAGGAACGACACAGCACCCTGCGCTGTTCTTTTGTCTGCTCGGCCCTCCCCGGGTTTGCTGCTGGTTCTTCCTGGGTTGGCTACCGACCCTTCCACCTCCGTGGAAGGGCGGTTCCCCCTAGCCACTTTCCCCACTTCCGCAGGGGAGCGGCACACCGCTGGCCGGCTCTCTTGGGGGCTGCACAGGTGTTCCTTCAGATAGATGTTCCCCTTAGATGTTCCTGGTGCATGTTGTCTCTCTCCTCCTTTATAGTCCTCTTCCACCAATCCCAACTCTGCTACCCACACGCCGAGTACGCTGCTCTCCTCCAATCAGGAGCAGGATCAGCTCCTGGAGGTCATCACTCAAGTTGGCAAGAGGCAGCTGCGTAGAAGCTGTTTCCTCCTCTCCCAGCGCCATATTGTGGGAGAGCAGATGCATAAAATAAGTCTTAATTCCAGTAACTTAGTCTAGTCCGAGTTGCTCCCCACACTTACAAGAGAAAATACACTGAAGATGTGATTAAGGTTAAGAACTTTGAAATAATGGGATTATCCTAGAATACATAGGTGAGCCCATTGCAATCATATGAGTCCTGAAATATAGAGAAATTTTCCCAGATTCAGAGAAGCAGAAAAGTGACAATGTAAGAAAGGCTTTGGCCAAAATTGCTGACTTCGAAGATGGAGGAAAAGGCCACAGTAGCAAGGAATGTGGGTGACCTCCAGAAACTAGGAAAGGCAAAGAAACATGCTTTATCTTAGGTTTTCCTGAAAGTAATATAACTGCTGACATTTTTATTTCATTTCAGTGAGATTTGTGTCTGATTTGGGGTCTACTACAGAACTGAGAGATAATAACTCCATATTATTTAGGCCTCTGAGTCTATGGTAATTTCACTTTGACATGATGAGCTGGAGAAAGAGTTTTAGAACCAAAGCCTCTCTCTGTCTCTCTCCTTTTCTCTTGATTCTCACTCTCTCAGGCAGACTCAGGAAGGCGCTTTCTCTGACGTTTTCTTCACATAACTGAGGAAACTTCTTTCAAAACAAATACAATTGTCTCAAACCTTAACCCTAGGAATCTCATTAAATAACCAGGAAAGATTAACCACAGGAGAAAAAAGAAACTGGACGTCTTCACCTATGCCCAGACATTCCATTTAATCCAGAGATTACCTGGGAAACTTTATCTGACTACACTTCTACTCTTTACCTTGCATCATTTATCCACATCTAGTGTCTTGTCTCCCTGACCCACTCAACTGTCAAAGAGAATCAACTACAAACGACTGTCTGTTCCCTGGGCCTATTTATCCCAATTTCTTTTTCCCTTTTGGAGAAGGGAAGCATTTGAATCTCACTGGGTTAGCTGCCGTTCCCCTAGGATTTGCCCCATGCATGTTAAATACATGACCCTTTCTTCTCTTTATCTACTGTCAGTTCATTCCTGCAAACCTTCACAAGGCAAAGGGGAAGCTTTCCACTTGCTGCCACATTAGTTACATGGGTCATGCTACGGGATCTTTTCTTGCTTGGACACATTCTGCTAATTTCACATAAAATATCTTCTCTGTAACTTACCCCACTCAACTCTAGCCCCCATGGTGAATTCCTGTCATTGTTCAAAATGTAACTCATGCATTACCTCCCCTATGAAGTCTTCTTTAGTATCAACTCCTAGGAAGATGTGAATACTTCTTTCCTGTGACCACACAGCATTCTACACATCCTTTTGTTATTAAAAATACCATATTGAAATTATCTCAGAATAGCTATATTTCTTCCACGAGATTGTAAACTTATTTTAGATCAGCTATGATATCACATTCCTCCATGTATATCACAGCTCATGTAATACTGGGCCTGTAGTAAATTTTAATAACTGCTACTGAATGCAGGAAAATTCATTTCACTGGCTACTTACTTTGAATTTTACACAAGCATGGTAAAAAGTTGTGGTGGGGCTCAGAAAGTGATACCCCAAAATATGCTGCTTTTCACTATAAATCTAAGAGTATCTGAGAGCAGCAAATGCAGGGAATCCAGGGAATTTGGGGAGAGCTTTCTCTGCAGTTCCCTTATCTATATAAGGAACAGATCTGCCACAGAAGAACACAACTGCTTTCATTTTCCTATTGAAATTTCACTAAAGAAGACTAAATTCACATCACAGAGGAAGGGCCTGGAAATCCAATCCCACACCCATAGAAAGAGGAACTTTTCCCCACCATTTTCTGTTTTCTGGACTCATTCACTTCTCCTAAAAAAAAATTTACTTCTTCTCTAAAATGGTACATACTCCCTTGTTTCCCTCTCCCCTGAGAAGAGGGTATCTAAGCTTCAACCTTCTTCCTGGGTTTCATATCGTGTATGGCTCCAATGCCCACGTACACATTAATAAGCTTCTGTGCTTTTTCTCAAGTGAATCAATCTAGTGTCAGTTTGTGTCAGTATAGTAAATTAATAAACCTTCAGAAGGAAAGTTTGATTTCCATACACTTTAAAACTGGAAAATGTCCAAGATATTTTAAAAAGAGAAAATGAAAATAGCATTATAGACTTAACTCCTACTTGGACAAAAATGTGGGGAAATCAATGAGTATTAGGTCAATTTTCAAGTACTTTAAAGATAGCAGGCATATTTTTATCATAAGTGAATCTCAAGTATATTACTTAAGATCATCTCCTCCTTTGTCAGTGAATGAACTAGCAAGTTGAGTGGAAGAAATTGATTATTATAACTGTTTCTTGATGTGGCACGTCTTTGGGATGAAACTTGTATCAATGAACTTGGAAAATGCTGTCTTTCCTCTAGTGGCATTAATTAATATATCATATTAGCACCTATCAATATACTTATGTAGAAACAAGCTGTGGGGCTGTGCCATGGTACACTTGGTTAATCCTCCATCTGCGGCGCCAGCATCCCATATGGGCGCCGGTTCTAGTCCTGGTTGCTCCTCTTCCACTCCGGCTCTCTGCTGTGGCCTGGGAGGGCAGTGGAGGATGGCCCAACTGCTTGGGCCCCTGCACCCACATGGGAGACCAGGAGAAGCACCTGGCTCCTGGCTTCAGATTGGTGCAGCTCCAGCCGTTGTAGCTATTTGGAGAGTGAACCAACGGAGGGAAGACCTTTCTCTCTCTATCTCTCTTTCACTGTCTATAACTCTACCTGTCAAATAAAAAAAAAAAAAAAAAAAGAAAGAAAGAAACAAGCTGTAAGATAGCCCCCAGGCCAGTGATGTGGTGCAGTGGGTTAAGCCGCTGTCTGCAGTGCTAGCAACCCATAGGGGCGCTAGGTCATAATCCAGTTGCTCCACTTCTGATCGAGGTCCTTGCTAATGTGCCTGAGAAAGCAGTGGAAGATGGCCCAAGTGCTTGGACCCCTGCACCCATGTGGGAGACCTGGATGAAGCTCCTGGTTCCTAGCTTCCTGCCTGGTCCAGACCTATTTATTGTAGCCATTTGGGGAGTGATCCAGTGGATGGAAGATCTCTCTCCTTTCTCTTTGTCTCTCCCTCTCTCTCTGTAACTTTCAGTAAATGAAGAAATCTTAAAAAAAGAAAGATAGCTCCCAAGTTATTTTTGCATCCTGGTATTTCTTCCCTTATGTAGTTCCCTTTCATACTGAACACGGCTAACCAGTGTAACCAATGAGATTTTGTAAAGGTGACAGTGTGTGATTTTTTAGGCTAGGTCAAAAGTGGCATTGATGCCTTCACTTCACTCTTTTAAACTTCTTGCTCCGGGGGACGACAGCTGCTACGTTGCAAGGATATTCAAGCAGCCCCATGGAGTGCTCATGAGAACCATTAGGAAAGCACTGAGGTCTTCCAGCAACAAGTAGAAGCAGACTGCCGGCTGTTTAGTGAGCCACTTCAGAAGCAGATCCCCCACGTCCGAAACTGCTAAGTGACTGCACCCCTGGCCAATTCTTGACTGCGATCTCACAGGAAGCCTGGAAGAATATTCAGCTGAGACACTGTCAAGTTCCTGACTCAAGGGAACTGTGAGAAAAAAAACAATAGCCTAATATTTTTTAAGCCACTAAGCTTGAGGTAATTTGTTATGCAGCAATAGATAACTAGTACACCTACAGAACAGGATAGACAAAAATCGCTATAAAGCACCTCCTGTATTGTTAGCTGTGGACGGTTTACCTAATAGCCATTATCCTTTCAGTATCAGACTTAGCCTCAAAATCCATTAAACCGGAGAGTTTTAAAAACATAGCTTCAGAGTACTCAATCTCTTAAAATTGTTTAATATTTATTTTACTGTTTCATTTTTATTTGAAAGGCAGAGAGAGACAGAGACAGAGACAGAGAGAGAGCGAGCGAGAGAGAGATTCCATCTGCTAATTCACTTCCCAAATGCCCAAAATAGTTAGGGCTGGACTAACCCAAAGCCAGGAGTCGGGAACTCAGTCATGATCTACTGCCTTCTTAGGGTGCACATTATTGAGAAGCTACATTGGAAGTGGAGCCAGGACTGGAACTAGACGCTCCCATATGGGACGCGGGGTGTCTCAAGCAAATGTCTTCACTGCTGCACCAAATTCCTACCCCAGACCACAGCTGCTTTCAGTTCTTACACAAAAAACAAGGTGCTTGTCATATCACTCCAATGCCAGTGAACCTTGATGTTTGCTTCTCCTTCTTCTCTAGATTCTACCCTGCATTCGTTTCCTCTTGATAAGTTTTATGAGAGAAATGTCACTGTGGGACTTCTCTATTTTCTTGAATGGAGTTTTCTTGTCTGTAGAAATATGGGGGATAGGGAGGATATCAAGGCTCCCTATGGTCATTCAACTCATCTCATTTTCCCTATTTTAGGGTGTCTGTGGATAGACAGGTACACACTGCATCGTTGTGCTTGCTGCTCTGTATTTGACCTTCACAGAACAAATATATTGATGTCATCTCATGAAAATCATCAGAGAGGAGGTTTTGGGCAGTGAGAGAAGAAGTAGGAAGAAGAGAATGATGGAGAAGAGCGGAGGAAAGAAGCCCTGACCTACCTGGTGAAGCAGAAAGCTATGGACTGGTTCAGGCACAGACCAGAATTGTCCCGTGGCTGTTAATGCAGATACAGTCTGAGCAAAGCCCTTCAAAAGATGACTTAAATGAAACACCCCAGTTCTAAGGAATGTTCCTCTTCAAAAGGGAAGATGAGACACAAACAGAAGAAAAATGCCCTCATTCTAGTTTAACTTGGTTAATTCTGAGAAAATAACACATAGCAACTGAATTCTTCTCTTTCATAAGGTAAAAGTCTAATCAATAAAATACTTATGATTTTGATAAACATTTGCACAGGAATCTGTAAATACATAGCCTAAGATTTATTGCCATTATTACTCACAATCAATTAGAACATAGGTGCAGACCTACCATAAACCTACTTCACTTTATTGCTTTTTTGACAAGTAAAATGTGTATCTTTAAGGTATACAATATGATGTTTTAATACATGTATACACTGTGGAATGGCTAAATCAAGTTTTTAAATAAATGCATTGCCTCATATGATTATCACATTTTGTGTGGCAAGAACACTTAAAATTCACTGTCCCAGCACTTTTCAGTTTTATAATATTATCTATAGTCACCATGCTGTGCAATAGATCTCATAAACTTACTCCTCTGTTTAACTGAAATTTTGTGTCCTTTAGCTGACTTCTCCCCAATCCCCAAGCCCCTCAGACTCTGGTAACTACTCCTTTTACTCTATTTGTAAGAGTTTGACTTTTTTTACACTCCACATGTGAAGGTCTTCAAAAAGTTCATGAAAAATACATATTACGAAAAAGTAATACATGGATTTCAAAAATTTCTTTCATATCAAAATGAACTTACCTTTTAATTCCATTTTTCTACAAACTTTCTGAAGTACTGGAATATAATAGGAAGATATTATTGATTAAAGACTGTGGTCAGGCAGCCAGCTATGAGAGTGACAGGTTGTTTTCGAAAAATGTTATTTCATGAGTAGAAGAAAACTTAGAAACTGAAAATATAGTCAAGTATTCCATGAGTATTGAAAACTCACTGGTAGGTGGATGTGTTTGAAAATGATTAATAAGGAACATACTGTGTTATTATTCAAGTTATCATGATAGGTATTGATTTACTTCTTTAAAGAAAGCTTTTTATTTCTGGAGAAGTTGAATAAATTTATTATGATTCCAGAGACCTAGTTCTTAGGGAGTATTTTTGGCAATGTCAACACTATCATGTCTTTACTTAGGTCATCTTTCAGATGTGTAGGAAATTTGCACGACCAATTTTGCATGTATATATTTTCCTTTACTTCAAAGTAAGCCAAATAACAAACATTCTTTCTCAGTAAAGAACTCAGTCAAAGAAACCACATTTACAATGGTGAAATCACATGAGATCTGTGATAAGAAGATGAGGGGAAGGTTTTTATATGAGAAAAAAATGGGCTAGTCATCTCCAATTACTCAATAAGCATATCCTTATTTAGGGATATTATATAAAATAAACACTGCCAAGTGGTATAGGAAGGATGTAAAATTTGGGCCTCATTTCATTCATTCATACATTCGTATCAATGAACAACCTGTTATACATGTACCATGTACCAGGCACTGTGCTAGGAGCCAAAACAGAAGAAAACATTAATTTCAATTACAAATAATTCAGTTCAGTGTGAGGGGGCTTCAAAAAGTTTTGGGAAAATGCAATTAAAAGGTACGGTAAGTTTATTTTGATGTAAAACAGTTTTGAAATCCACGCATAACTTTTTACAAAGTTCATTTTCCATGATCCTCTAATTCTAGGTAAAATACAATCATACATATTTTCACAGGTATAACAGCTGGAAATAGACTCTCATTCTCCAGCCTCTCTTTGGATCTGCATTCTTGCTCTCTGCCTTCACTTTATATATAATCACCAGAACTATTAGTATAACTACCTGCGTCAACTGGTAAACCAACCAGACAAACGCCTCATTCCCATGGGCAGTTTAAATGACTGCCTGCAGGTCCCTTCCACTCAACCTCTTGACCACTCATAATCCCTTTTTGGCTTTTTGGGTGTGGGCACATACTGCTTACTTCATGCAAAGCCTCATCCCTTCTGTTACTGGAGAGAGTGGATGCAACTGACGCGAGGGTTAGCTCTCCTCTCAGTATCTGAGCATTTATTTCAGTGTTGCTTTTGCAGTTTGGAAGCATTCCATTCTGTACTGAACCCTTCTTTAGACGATGTTCTCATTTTGATAACTCATTGGGTAGATTAAAACAGTAATGGAAAAGTAACAATTTTTTGTACCACTTAATGTCTATAGTGTTGGTAACTGCTTTTTCAAAAATACATTTTTTCAGTTTTAGCTTTCTATTGCTGCATAACAAACAACCCTGAAACTTAGAGGATTAGAACACTTTATTTCCTCGTGATACTGCGATATGGGCTAGGTTCGGTGAAGCAGTTCTGCTGACCTTGTTGGAGGTCACTGGTGTGGTAGTATTCTGTACAGCTGGTGCTGCTACTGGAGGACAGAGTCAGCAGCTGTACCACTCTCCTCAGGTAGTCTCAGCCAGCTTCCATTGCATGTATCCTGTTCCCTCTTCCCACTACCTCTGCAAGTTGGATGGGCTTCTTCACACTCCAAAACTCTCAAGAGTCCTAGGGAACAGCGTGCTGTGGCACAGCGGGTTAAACTGCCACTTGGGATGCCCACATCCCATATCAGAGTGCTGGGTCCAGTTCTGTCTACTCAGCTTCTGATCCAGATCCCTGCTAATGCACCTAGGAAGCATCAGATGATAGCTCAAGTACCTGAGCTTCTGCTGCCCATGTGGGAGACCTGAAAGGAGTTTCTGGTTCCTGACTGCTTCCTGGTCTAGCCACAGCATTTGTTGCCATTCCGAGAATGAACCACGGATGGAAGAGTTCTAGTGTGTTCACTCTCTCTTTCATTCTCTCTTTCTGACTTTCAAACAGTGTCCTAGGACTTGTAACACTTAGTCCCAGAACTAAAATACATCACTTCTGCCACATTCTGCTGGTGAAAGTGTCACAGGACCACTCCAGTTTCAAGGTTAAGAAACCACACAGGTATATCAATACTCAGAGGAATAGTTCAGTGGAGGTTTTTAAGGCAACAAGTACAATTACTTGAATAATGCATAAACCTGCATTATACACTCAGGTTGACAGAGAACTTCAGGAGGGTAGGGGAACTCCTTAGCAAGAAGAAGGGATACTATAGCTCAATGATCAGTGTTCCACCTGCTTTGCATCTCACTGCCTCATCAATACTTCATTTTTTTTTAAAAAATGTGCTTTTTATTGGTTTGAAATGCAGATTGAGAGAAGAGAGGGAGGAAGGGAGGAAGGGAGGAAGGGAGGGAGGGAGGGAGGGAGGGAGAGAGAGAGAGAATCTTGCACGTATCTGCTGATTCATTCCCCAAATGTTTGCAATAGCCAGGTGTAGGCCAGGCTGAAACAAGGATCCAGGAACTCAGTCTGGGTCTCCTACTTGGCAAGGATCCAAGTACTTGAGCTACCATCCATTGCCTTGCTCCCAGGGTACACATTAGCAGAAATCTACATCAGAAGTGGAAGCTGGACTTGGTTCCAGGCACTTGAATCAATATAGCAACATGGACATCCCAAGTGGCAGCTTAACTCCACCATAGCACAATGCCTGCCCCAACACTTCATTTCTGAAAGTTATTTTACTCTTCATCATCCCAGTGCCTTCGTCTGGGACAGCATATCCCTACTTTTCCACATCTGGCATTTGGCAGAGTGTTTCCTCTTGAAATTCCATCTCAAGTATTGCCTCCGTGCAGGACGTCTTGCCTGATGCTCTCTAAAGTTCTTGCTTTTGAGCTTCTAGACTATACCTACATTTAGCTTTTTTCCAGAACTGATCATATTGTATTAAAATGTCTTGGAGTTTGTTTTACGAGTTTGTTTTCCCATCCAGATTGTTTACAGCCTGAAGGCAGGGGCTGAGTCTTTTTAACATGACTGTCATTCTGTAAGTAGTAATAATGTTAAAATGGAATTAGAATAGTAGGGGTATATCTTATAGCATCTGACAATATTATTTAGCATAATACAACATACATGTCAGTATCTCAATACTGTCAAGGTCAATAAATATTGGCTGGTCTACTTCTCTTAGTCACCACATAAGAGATATAGATTCTGATTTCAGTGACCTGGTAAATTTTCAGCAAGCTTCATAAACATTTCAAATACTAGTTAGGAAAGAAGCAGTATGCCTTGGGCAGAACTTTTCAACTAATATTAATGTTCAGCAACACAATCCTTTCAGGCAGGGGCATATAGCTAAAAATAAATCTACATTCTTCTGAAAAATGCCAGCTAAAATTCTGAAGGAAAGTACTCATGCTACCAAACACAAAACTATTCTCTTGCTTCTGTAAAACAGAATAAAACCTGTAGGAAACCAAATTAGTTTGCTAAGTGTGACAAATCCAAACTGCTACAGAGCAAGAGATAACAAAAATCAATGGGTCCCGAAGGCAATGCCAGGAGTTATTTTAAGGTGAGTGAAATCCAGTCTCTATCCTAAAGCCACAATGTATTCCCATAGATCAAGTTTTTAGTTTTGTGCTTGATGGAAAATGATTTATACACAATGATTTCAGCCACCTGAAAGCCCTAAATAAATGTGACAACAGGGTACCACTCAATCACATGCCTGCATCCTTTTAAGCACTCGCGGAGAGCTGTGTATTCATCTTCGTCAACTCTCCCCACCACCAATTCTCCCCATTTCTGGCCAAACAGACAAATCAACAAACAAACCTTAAAAGCAGAGATGCTGCCAGAGCTCGGGTTACCAGGTAACTCACAGTACTTGAATTTGATACGCCGTTGCCTAGGCAATGAAACAGCATGAACATGTTCACCAAGCTACCATCCTGTTCCTCTTCTGAGATACACAGTGGCAAGAACCCGTGTCAGGAGGCAGAGGAGCTGGGTCTAAGGACAGCTTTTTTGCTGTATGACTCTGAGCAAATCATCTGACCTCTATGGGATTGCAGGATATTTGATTTTCCACAATCCATCACTCTAGTTCCTTACAGATCTGAGGACTGACTTAGAATTCTAAGATTTTAAAACATTTTAAAACTGGATGATGAGGGGCTTCTGGACAGCCTTCAGTCTTGGTTCCTGAAGTCTCAATGCACCAAAAACTGAATTAGGAAAAAAAAATCACAGGCTAATTGTTTAAATTATCTGGCATTTAGTTTTTCAACTATCAAGGAAAGGAGTTGGGCTTGATCCAAAGTCCCTTTCAGCTATGTCTTGGGTCCTGCTTCAACTTATAAGATGAATAACTGAAATCCTGAGATACCTGTGTGTGTTTGTATGTGTTAGTGTGATTGGCTTAAGAGTCTGTGCAGCTGGTTAGGGGGAGCTTCTTACAGGCAGAGGACAATCTCTAAACATAAAATCATGGTAGTTTCAGGGGATGTCTCATCATCTGGGTCCCCCAGGATCATCTGAGATCCTCAGGACTTCCAACGACCACTTAGGTTGTTGATATATCCGTAATTCTAGTGTCCAGAACAAACTGCTCTTATTTCTAGAACTTTATCCAACATAATATCAAAATAAAGCTGCAACTATTAATGTTTATTAGATATTTATTACCTGCCAGGTATTTTTTTAAGTACGCTCATCTTACCTGCAGTGTGTCTTTGAATTTTCACATGAATCCTCTGAAGTGGGTGTTTGCTATCCTTGTTTTATGAGTCATGTCAGGTTTTACATCACTACTAGCAGTGTTGGTGACAAAACTGTATCCACTTATCCTGACTACAAAGTCTACTTGTATTGTACGGCCTCCTACTGAGTAGTCAAAGTTTAAAATTCTTTCTCCTCCATATTGCACACATCATCACAAAGTGGATGTCTTGCTGCTCTGAACACACTGGGTGTAATCCTTGGAAATTTGCTACACTGTTTTATATCATTGTTACTCAGGTATTAAGAGTAAGTCTTGGGACCATGCTGTGGCCTTGGCCTAGGGGGTAAAACCACTGCCTGCAATGTCAGCATCCCATATGGGTGCCGGTTGGAGGCTTGGCTGCTCCACTTCTGATCCAGCTCTCTCTGCTATGGCTTGGGAAAGCATTATAAGATGGCTCAAGTGTTTGGGCATGGGAGATCTGGAAGGAGCTCCTGGCTCTTGGCTTCAAATTGGCCCAGTTCCAGCTGTTGTGGTCATTTGGAGAGTGAAAACCAGTGGATGGACCCCCCTCCCCCCCTCACCTTTCTGTAATTCGGCCTTTCAAATAAATAAATATTTTTGAAAAAAGATTAAGCTTTAATCTTCTTGAACACAGTAAAATTCTGTCAGACTCCTTCTGCCCACAGAGATTCTTTGCATGCAGTACATACTTGGAGATAACTGTGGTTGAAATGAGTCCCCTTTTGAATTAAGTTTACCCCCAAAGGAATTTGATGTTTTTAACCAGGAAGAACCCCCAGGTTCTGCCTGCAAGTCAATCATTCTCATAGGCATCCTTTAGCTGTGGGAAACACAAGAATAAAGTAGAAAGGAAGACATCCAGGGGAGGGCAAGCCAAGATAATTTTTGTTGACTGGTCCATTGAAGTGATAATGAGCTAGAGTTACTGCCTTTGGCCAGAGGAGACCTGCAGCTCTTCTGCTTTGATATTCATCTTTTCCCTGGGGGTGGGGATTAGCAACCCAGGCAGACAGTTGCTTTCCTGCTAGCAAGCCCCAAACCTCTTGGTAAAGTGACAAGAAACATTCACCTCGTGCACATCTCCCAAAGAGGCCCAAGGCAGAGCGCTAGCTCTCTCTCAGTATTTCCCAGGCAATTCCATCTGCCGTGCAGTACAAGCCGAAACATCTTGCACACGGCAAAGCAAAAAGGCCACTCCGCACACTGACTTTTGCACACATGGGTGGCCACGGTTCCTACATGCTGCTGCCAGATTAATTCTCAAAGGCTGCTCTGATGAGGTCATTCCTCTTTCTGCAAATCCATATGAGCTCTATCTCCCAAAAAAGGTAGGCTGCCTGGGAATTAAATGTTTGCTACAGTTTGGCTGAAATCTGTATTTCCAGGCCTCGTTTCTAATATGTCAAATTCCAACCAACAATCTCCTACAGTTATTCTGCAATTTTCCTTTGTACGTGCAGAGTTTTCATCACTAGTAAGTCAACAACTGTGCTATGCTTCGAATTCCAACAGCGAACTTGCCCTCTATACAAACTTTCACTGAGCTTGTCAGCTGGAAGAAATACCTCCCTGAACTCTGTAAACACTGGTTTTCTTGGAGTATTTCTTTGTTGAATCTGTAGAGCCTAGTGCAGTGCTTTGTTCCTAACGGGTGCTCAATAAGTGTTTGTTGAATGAATACTGATTTTTTACTTAATACCACCTTTGCAGTGATACTCTCTTTGGAAACCTAATACAAAGCTTATATTAACTCATGATTTTTGAGGGCCAAAAATAATTTTCAGATTTCAAGGAATGAGGACTCTGGACTTTCATCAACACTTACAGGGCCTAGTGTTGTACTTGCATAAGGATATTTCACCAAGACTGTGGGAAGAGGAGATCAAAATGTTTATTCCAATGCCAAAAGCTTTTGAAATCTATGTGGAGTTTTTCATCATATGCATTTTCCATGAAGTTTTGAAGACCCTACATATGCGTGAATTTCAAATATATGTATACCTTGAGACTTCCTTGCTATAGGCCAATGGCATTGAATAACATTAATGTGCTTGATTTCCTAAGTGCCTGCTGTTTACTAAATCACTTCCTATTCAGATCCCTCATCCTCTTGGTGGCACACCAATGATGCCTTGTCTCATTTGTAGAGAAAATGAATAAATAACGCTCAAAGACCAAGGTCCTTGCCCAGAGTGGCACCGAGAGAAATTGCTGAAGTTAGGATTCACACCTCGCTTTGTCTGGATCCAAATATAGCTTATTTAATCCTACCCCGTGCTCCCCCTTTGAACTGCACCAGAGCTTCTGTGGAAGTCTCTGCTATTTCTCTGTCACTTCTCTGAGGTTCATTTCCCACTCCTGCAGCTTTACAAAAGGCCAATTATGCCCGCCAGTGACCTGCGTCATCTAATAGGATTTCAGATAGCTGTAGTGCCATTTCAGCATCTGCATGGTCTGCTTCTTCCTACCCAGAGCAGAGCTCCCACGGGTGCTGGAGGCCTGGCAGGGGTCATCGCAGCAGCTTGTTTTTACCACTCTCTCAGCCCAAACTGCTTTGTTTCAAACTTTGTTTGACATATAAAACACCTGTCTTGAATTCCCCTTTCACCTTCCCTTAAGTCCATCTCACAGTTGTGTCAATTCTCAAAGAACAACATCGAGTAAGAGTAGAAACCTTTACTGTCAGGCTTGTTGACCGGGTATTTGGGAAAAATTCCACTGTGACCCATCTAACGCTGATTATCTCTGCACTACTTATAAAGAAAAGGTTTCCTGAGCCTTGAGGAGATCCATGATGAAGATATTTGTGGGGGTGTAGGGGGTGGGAGAGGAACTCTTTAGGAGAGCTAAATAATTTGTAAGGACCACAGTATCCCCTTGATTACAATTAATCAGCCAAAGAGAACATTTTACCAGTTCTATGATGCACATTCCTCTACACTCATTTTAGTAACTCTAATTGGAGTGTGGCTTAGAGTCAATAGTTGTACAGTCATTGTTGGCCAAACAGCAGTCATCATGGTTGTTACCACAGTGTAATCATCTTTACCTGTAAAATCATCGTGTACACCAGCAGGAAATTTGCAAAGTGGCAATGGGGGTGGCATGGGGAGTAGGCTAGCTCTACATAAATTGCAAAGCCAACTTAAAAGCCTAAGCATTTACTTCTTTTTTGGGTTTTTAAGAAAATGTTTCATTATTGAAGCTCTTGGTAGCATACAGGACAATTCTGAGTCTCTTAAGAAGATTCAGACTTGAACTCTGAGGAAGCTTTAGAAGACATGTGAGCTCATTTGTTTTGCTTCTATTTTCCTTTTATTTATGCCTATGATGATATGTCATAAAAATATCTACGTTTAACTATGTTAGAGCTCTTTCAATAAGTATAGAATAAAATTCTAAATGATAAAATGGCAGTCAAATTGATGTTCTTCTCTGATGCAGTTTTTACAAAAGTCTACATGGGAAGTAACACACTTTTACATCCATTAACCTGGGTTTAAGTTTTGAAGTCATCACTTACTTGTACTGAGACCATGGGCATGTTATTAAATCTTCATGACAAAATGAAACTGGTAAAATGTGGCTAATAATTTCTATTCTATAAGCCTTATTAAATTATTCCTTTTATTTGGTAAGACTTTCTGAATACTTAGTTTTACTTTTTTAAACTAGAAAATCATAAATACATATTTCTTCATAAAAACTAGACATTTCTTTCCTGGTCGATATTGTAGTTTCAATACAGAAAGTAGCACACATTTTACAAATGAGCCTTACTCTCGTTTAAATGAGTGGGACTAAACCAACAGTCAGGAAGTTTGGTGGAGTCCAAAATCTCAGTGGAGATTAACGGGTTGCCTCTTCACTCGAGGCTCTGACAAAATCCTTCCTATCTTACCTATTTTAAGAAGGCATGATTTGAAACAACATAATGCAACCCAGAATTTCATACCTGAACTTTTAGAATAGAATAGAATAGAATAGAATAGTTGGTGAACACCTGGCTGCCTAGACAAAGACTGCATTTCCCAGCTTCTTTGCAGCTCAAAAGATTTTTATTGTAACTCATTTCTTCTTCTTCTTCTTCTTTTTTTTTAAGATTTATTTATTTATTTGAAATAAATTACAGAGTTAGAGACAGAGGTCTTCCATCTGCTGGTTTACTCCCCAAATGGCTGCAACAGCCGGAGCTGGGCTGATGAAAAGCCAGGAGCCAGAAGCTTCTTCCGGGCCTCCCATGTGGGTTCAGGAACAAGGACTTGGGCCATCTTCTAGCACTTCCCCAGGCCATAGCAGAGAGCTGGACCAGAAGTGGAGCAGCCAGGTCTCGAACCAGCACCCATATGGGATGCCACACTGCAGGTGGTAGCTTTACCCACAACACCACAATGCCAGCCCCTATTGTGACTCATTTCTATTTCTAGATTCTAGAAACATCTAAACCAAAGTTCTCTTTCAGGTTCTCAGTCACATTTCATGGGAAAAGGCAATCATCAGCCACCCTGTACCTGTCCAGACCCAACTGCAGGAACAACACCTGCACACAATGGTTGAAGAGTATCCAAAGGCCATCCTTTACTTCATTTTAATAGTAAGATCTCCTCCCCAGGAGTTAATCCTTATTACTACTTCATAAACCTATGGTGTGCATGTTTCTGAACTGTGCCTGTGTGGTGATGACGAGAACTTCCCCTCTCACATATTCTTTTCTTCCCATTTCTCCTGTTCAAGGGAGCTTAGCTTTGGAAGTCATTCCCTGTGACCTTCTTAGTTACCACAAATAAATTAGTTTCTGTGACAACTCCCTCTGGTGTGTTTCCTAGGACTTCCTATGTAGTGCGTCCACAGTTTTGGGCAGGCAATAGCATGTAAGGAGAAATGTGGCAACTGTGGGTTATGCTCTTAAAATGAACATGCACTCCTCTTCACTTTCCTATTGTTTGGCACATGATGGGATGGTGAATGTTGGAGATGTTTTCTCAGCTCAAAGATGGAAGCTATGAGTTAAAGGTGGCAGAACAACAAGACAGATACAGCTTAGCCTATTTTGGAACCTCCATATCCACCTTGGATGACTGACTGGGACAGTCACCTGAGAAAGAAGTAAACATCTTATTTAAGCCACTATTATTTGGGGGTGGGAGTGTCTCTCTGTTACAGAAGCTAAGACGTTTGCTCACCTCTCCATTTGCACATTTCTACCCCTCCAATTTCTCCTCTCCCTAAACAATGTGATTTAACTCCACCCACAGGTGATGGAACAAGGACATAAGCCTCTATTATTTTAGGTTATTGCCTGAAAGTAGATAAAATGCCATTTTGCCCCTTACCCCTGCCTTCTTTCAAGAAACTAGTTCAGTCTCATACCTTGTATTGTTCCCTACTTCACCTCCTGCATTCTTCCCCAGGTTTGAAAGTCCATACAACTGTGCACAAAAAGCCTGGAAACCTATATGGAGAAATTCACCTCCAACTACTGTCCCCTACCCACCTCGAGACCCTTAACCCACCCTAAGATATATAAGACCCAGCCCACTGGGGCAATGGGTACTCTGCCATGTGTTCTGTCTGTGTGTATGCTGGCAGTTGGCCACCTCTGTGAATAAATTCGTTTAGGCTGTGAGTTTGTATCCTGTCTCCTCTCTGTTCTGCATCCCTTTTCCTTACAACAGGAATGTCAGTCTTAGAAAAGGGTTTCTTTGACCTACCTGAGGTCTTATTCTGAGAACCCACTACATTTTCTTGAAACCTAGTTGCCCTGGATTTGCTAGTCATTCTTATTGGTGAGTGGAGTACTTCCCTAAAACTGTTCCCAAAATCTAGAGACATTTTTCCCCCCAAATCTGGTCCTTGTTCACTCTGACCACCTGGATGTTCCCTTATGCTGGCTACCTCCTCTTAATATCATCAATTTCCTCAAGGTGGAGCTTACACTAACCATAACTTTGGGTTGACTTTTCATTTCCATGCCTATGTGATTCTTTCAATTCATCATGTGCCTCTAGGAAGGGTAAAAACAGCATTTTCTGAGTCTTTTAACTTAAGACTGGAAGAAGCTGGTCAAAGCATACTAATAGTCATAATTGTCACATGACTGCTGTGTAAGTAGCTGTTTTAAAGACATCATCTCTAAACCCTTGCAATGACTCTAACACGAGCCTTAAGTATTACCATTACATAGATGAGGAAACTGAGGGTCAGAGTGGACAAATGTGTTGTCTAAGGTGCTGCATCTAATAAGTACTGGATCTTCAATGAACATCCATCTACAGTCTTCCCAATACATAGCATCTTCCAAGCTCAGTGAAGTGCAAAGATCAGGACTCATTCACAGGAAAGAAGAAGATGGAATCTTTAGTGGTCCTGTCTACGCACAAGTGCACAGATCTCACAGAGGTGAAGGATTATCAAGTGCCCTGCTCTAGAAGACATATTAATGCCAGGATGCTAAGATTAATGGTTCAAAGCTGCTCAGACAAAAGGATGCTCTCCTTCTAACTTTCACTTTTTGGATTAAAAAAAATCACTTTTCTTCACCTTTTTCCTCCCTCCTGCCAGGATTCTTCTAGTGCCCTGACCTTGAGAGACATTTCTCTCAAAATCCTCTGAATTATTACGCAGTAACAATGGCTTATTTTAATTTCCCTAGGTATCTTTATTGAATTCTTTCACAGTGTTTTATGGAAAATACCTGATTACTAATTCATAGAACAGAATATTATAAGATTCTCTGCTAAGTGGCTGCCACAATAGTATTAAGTCCCCCAGTCTCTGCAGTCTCTGGTTCTGACCCTCTACCTGCAGGCTCAGAAATAAACAGACAAGCTGAGCTCAGCTTCTGCTTGTTTCCCCTATTAGACCACATCCTGAATAATTCTCCCAAAGAAAATACTGTCCCAAAACCCCTGGAAAAACTCATGAAAGATTAGAAAATTAACACAGAAGTTAAGATCTTGAGTTCTGGATTTAAGCTGGGTTTGAATTCCATTGTTTCTGTTTAGAAGACCTTGTCAAAGTTTCTTAATCTCTCTGCCCCTCTGTTTTGTGATCTGTGAAGTAGGGGTTATAACTAATTACCTCACAGCATATTTGTGACAATCAAATTAGTTAATAATATAGGTTAGGTGCTTAGAATAGTGCATGGCTCATATCAAGTGCTACCCTAAAAGATAACTATATCTTTAATTATTAAGAGATAGTGAGTCCTGTGAAAACTGGTGCAAAATACTATGGGTTGTGAGAGTCCCTATTACCTGTATCTCATAAGGGGTATTCAAAAAGTTCATGGAAAATGTGCATTATGAACAACTGACGCATGAGTTAACATTACTTTGCATCAAAATGAACTTATCTTTTGGCTCCATTTTCTTCATTAACTTTTAGAAGTCCATTCATATATGCAAATACTCTTGAACATGAAATAATATGAAATCATTGTACTTGGCATGATTCCTCTAACTTAACATGGTTGAGAAATATAGCACACAATGTAGAAATGTCCTGAATGAGCGGATGATTCTCCTAAAAAACATGAGCCTGAATGAGAGATAAGGTAGCTACAGACAAAATAAGTCACCGATGCATAGAGCTGCTGTGAGTTAATGTTCCACTCAGCTTCACTACATTTTAGGTGGATTTCCTTCAAATTCTTTGCCCCTGACCTCCCTTAGAACATTTATTTTATGAAACTTACGACTATAAATTTGTTTTCTGCTCCTTTGAGACATAAATCATCTCCCTTTCCCAATAATCCATGAGACATTCCTATGAAATATAATTGTTCATTGACAGTGTCTCTATTCCCCACTTTCTGTGGAAGGATAGGAGTCTAATTTCAGGAAGTGCCAGTTAGCAAACACAGATGGACTAATCTCATTGACCAACCTTCCCCACAAAGATCATTCAACATTTTTCATTTTCTTGTCCCACTTCTTAAAAACTCTCCTGCCTGTTTTGGGGGTACTGAGTTCACATTATCTTCCCTGTTGCAATAGTCTCAAATTAAGTGTCCCTTGTCTATTTCACTCTGTCCAGTATAATTTTTCCTTGGCATTACAATGATCAGGTAGAATCTAACCTAGGGACAAATGTTTCTAGGCATAAGAAACGGCAATGATATAAAAGTGGAAACGAGGAATCAAAGAAATACCTGACTATCCACCAACAAACAAATAAGATTTTCCTTCAGAGTAAGAGTATGAAAGAAGTAAGTTGGAGAGTGATGATTATGGCTCGGATTCCAGCAGAAGGTCAATCATAATCATGATTGCTATGGAGAAGTTACAGTGTGTGCTGATCTCCTAGGGGTTATTTGGGATTCAGAGAAGACTAGACAAAGGTCAAGTTTACAGGCTTTTGTGAGAAAGTATGTCCAAAAGATTGTTTCGACAAAGTCAGTCAGTTCAACTCTCCAGGCGATACCTAGTTTGCATAAGGTTCCAGAGCCCCTTGGGGTTGGTTGTGCTGGCATCTTCCACCTGCTCAGAAAACCTCGCCCCATGAAGCCAGTGTTTGAGTACTGCTGTCAGCATGAAAGACAGATCTGGCTGCTCTCTGAGTCTACAGAACCAGGGTCATTTTCATGCTCTCCAAGGGCAAATTAGGCATCTCCAAGTCTTAAGAAAACAGAGGTATGGTGGGTGGTAGTCAAACATTTAGAGTTACAGGACCAGCATGGATATTCTGAGTATGTAAACATGAACTTTGAAAATGGATTATTAGACAGAAGTATAAATAATTGTAACAGTGTGATGCTGACATGTGAATAAACACGGATACATATGGGGAACATAACAGAAAGTAAATTCAAAACAAAATATAATTGGACAGCAAGCATATAATAAAAGTGGCAATTCAATTCACTGAGCTCCACATGGACTATAAATTCCTTAAATGATGTAGGGACAACTGAGTAGTCATTTACTAAAATAAATGTTGGTCCATACTTCATTCTCTATATAAAAGTAAATTACCTATGGGTTAAATATAGAAAAAAACAAACCCATAAAGTACCAGAGGAAACTATGGGAAGATGCTTATATTTGAGAGCAAGGGAGGACTTTCTAAAAACATAAAATTTTGAAATCCTGAATAGTAAAAAGACTTAACTACATCAACTACATACAACAGTAAAAATTTTTGTATGACAAATTCATCCTAAGTCATGAGATAAATGAATAACAGGATAAAGATATTTGTGGGGCTGGTGCTGTGGCATAGCAGGTAAGGCTGCTGCCTGCAGTGCTGGCACACCATATGGGCGCAGGTTTGAGACCTAGCTGCTCCACTTCCGATTCAGCTCTCTGCTATGGCCTGAGAAAGCAGTGGAAGGTGGCCCAAATCCTTGGGCCCCTGCACCCACGTGGGAGACCTGGAAGAAACTCCTGGTTATTGGCTTTGGATCGGCACAGCTCTGGCCAATGTGGCCATCTGGGGAGTGAACCAGTGGATGGAAGACCTCTCTCTGCCTCTCCTTCTCTCTCAGTGTAACTCTGACTTTCAAGTAAATAAATAAAATCTTTAAAAAAATAAATAAATAAATAAAAAGAAAAAGATAGTTGTAACTTACCTCACATCACAAACATACTTATTGAATTCTTTATTTTGTGGAGGACTAAGCTTGTAAAAAGAAAGTATGTCAATCCTTGCAAAAATTAAATGAAAAATAAGAAAGAAGGAGGAAGGGTGGAAGCGAGTTGGGGAAGGGGAGGGTAGGAAGTATCGTTGTATTAAAACTGTATACATAAAATATATGCAATTGTTCCCCTTTGTATAAATAAATTAAAAATTAAAACAGAAATACTTAATAATAGCTCCTTCAAATCTATAAAAATAGATCAACAATATCCCTCTCCCCTTTACCAAATGGGCAAAGGATATGAACAGGCAATTCTCAGAAAAAAGAACTTAAATTTATAAAAAGAACCTTGACTTCACTCTTACAAGAAATATAAGAAATGGCACACAGACACTACTTTCATTTATCAAAGTAGTGAAAGTCCAAAAGTTCAATACATACTATATTGGTCAGGACATAATAGACTTTCCTTATATTTCTGGTAGAAGTATAATGGTAATATAGTAAATAATATAAGATGGTAAAAATCAAAATAACCCCTAAGGAGAGCAATTTGGCAATGCTTAACAAAAGTGTAAAAGCACATGTCCCTGGAATCAGCGACATAGGTTTGGAATGTACCTATTCAATATGTGCATGTAACTATGAAGCTGCACATCACAGAAGTGTTTATAACAAAATACTGGAAACCATCATACTAATAGGGGCACAGTTATTGTGGTACATTCATAAAACTAAGCACCAGTAAATGCTCTAGGTTCTTTTATGGAGAGATCTTAATTATTTTAAATGGGTAAAAGAAGTAAGATGAACAGTGTATAGAATGTGCTACTTTTGTTAACTAGCTTTACAGTGAGGAGTACAATAACATATACTTATATTTGCTTGGTTTAAATGCCATACCCCTGCAAGTATATTCCCCACTCTGTGTCGCACTTCCCTTTTAGGAGAAATGAGTATCTGAGGAGATAGGTATTATATGGAGATTTTCTTCACTGAATACCACATGAACTTTTATATCTTCTTATTTGTGAATCACAAGTCAAACACATTATCTATTTAAAAGGCAAATTAAAACACTTATGGAGGAAACTCAGCATTAAAATAAAAAGTAAAAAAAAATGAATATTTTTAGTTTTCTTCAGTCTGAAATCTTAAAGTTGAGGATATATGAACCCACTGAAGAAATCGAGGATCTGAAGGTTACACAAATCGATGGAAAACATTGCTAGTGCACAGGAATCTGGGTGTATCCGTACGCCCTGGACATCATTACACTGCATAAGATTACACAAGACTACACTGGATTCATGAATAATGAAGAGACAGAATACATACTAATGTAAACGCTTATTAGAGATCCAAAACTTAAGCATACCAAAACGTCGTTTCTTATTTGACATCTCATAGTTCGAAAAGTTCATTTTAATCTGGTTCCCAATCTACAGTATAGCTGATGTTTACTGAAGATATGATCTGTTGTTCCTATTGTGCTCAGATTTTTCTCCAATGGAACAGAAGCTGCCCATTTTTCTTGGAGAGACCTTGGTGATATTTTTAGCACAAATAGTGAATATAAAATCTTCTAACTCCAGAAATTCAAAGTCTGGAGTAGCCTCAAGGGTTTGAAAAAATCTTTTTGAAATTAATAGCTTTTCATTATTGCTTACAGTTTCTTTGCCTACAAGCATTTTCCCTTCCTTCAAAATCTATGTGTATGTGTATGTACTCAGGTAACTATAGACACACCACACACACTCACACACATACACAAAGATGTGCACACGACCGCATTGGATTCATGAATAATGAGATAGAATACATATTAACTTAAATGTGCATTAGAGATAAAAAAAATGTGCTGTTTTTATGCACTTGTGTGGGAACACTTGGTCTTCTTAGACCATTGTCTTGGAATTCCTCACTCCTCCTGCTTCTTTTAGGGAAACCACTACATTTACATTTTTAATAGAGTAAATAACATTTTGTTTAACACATAAAGAGGAGCTATAAAACACATATGTATGTGTATATATTTATGGATATATATATATGTATTGTTGAAAATAATTTTTTCTTTTAAAATGTATTTTATAGAGTGAATATTTGGTGCAGTAGTTCAGTTGATGCCTGAGATATCACCTCCCAGGTTGGAGTGCCTGATTCAAATCCTGGCTCCTTCATTTCCAATCGTTTCCTATAATGTACACCTTGGGAGGCAGCAGGTGATAGCTCAAGTCCTTTTCAGCCATGTGGGAGACCCAGATAAGAGTTCTTGGCTCCTGGCTTCCGCCTGGTCCAGTCCTGTCTGTTGTATGAATTTGGGGGCATAAACTAGCAGATGGAAGCTCTTTCTCAGTTTATTTCTCTTTCAAATAAAATGAAATGCATAAATAAAAATTCAAAAAACATATTTGCATTTTTCCTTGAAGAGATCTCAGTTTCCATAGACTCTTGAAATAGTTGGTACTTCGGAAAGGATTAAATGTCATGAAATAATGGGTATTATCTCTTCTTTACTCCTTTCCCTTTTTCTCTAGCTACCACTTAATCTTTGGTTGTCAAATTCCCAGGGATCTAGAAGTCTCTGACAGCAGTAAGTTGGCTTGTACACCCCCAGGCTCTCTAAGTTCCATCCTATAAGCCCCACCAACCAGTTGTTGGCATAATCATTGAAAAAATAATTGGCTGTCTACTCTATCAAATCTGCTGAGGAGCATTTGATTGTAGGCCAAACTGAAGCCAGATAGTCCCTCAAAATTGTGCTGTTTTTATGCACTTGTGTGCAAACAATTGATCATCTTAGTCCATTGTCCTGGAATTTCTCACTCTTCCTATTTCTTTTAGGAAAAACCACCATATTTATACTTAATAGAGTAAATAAATTTTTTAACACATTAATATGAGCTAGAAAATGTATTTGCTGATCACTTCAGGAAGAAAAGCTCCTCCTGCCACTCCATAGCCCCTTTTCTTCAGAAAATTTCCAGTGCTGAATGGCCCATGCGTGAATAAAAGCAATTATCTTATTGAGTGCTTATAAAAGGCATTCGATTGACTAGAGATGAAAAATTAATACAAGGACCTTTAATTTAAAAGTAAGGAGCTTTCTGGGAAAGTTGACATAATAGTAGCTAACAGATCTTGACAGTGAATAGGTATTTTCATATAAATTATCTCATTTATTTAAAACAAGAAAGAATTTTATCATTACTCTCATTTTAAAGCATAAGGAAATGGAGGCTCAGAATGATGAAGTAACTTGACCAAGGACACACAGCAAATTCACAAATTATGAGAGCCTCTGCAATCTTACTGTCACATAACATTGTAGATAGTGAGTGTCTTCATTAAGTCTCTCTCAAATTCTGCTACTAAATTAATTAATACACAGAACAGGTTAATGAAGTGGATCTTTCTGAGAGTGTGAGGAAAAACAGCCTGATGCTTAAGAGTCAATGTCCGTTTTTCTCGGGGAGAGACCTAGAAGTCCCTAGCGGAAAGGCTGTCACAGAAGCGCACCTGGCCCTCGATATGCACAGGCAGATACTTCCTTTCCCCCACAACTCGAAGGAAAGCTCTAGTCCTAGTCTAGATTAGGATTTTAAAAAATGACTCAAAGGAAAAATTTCTTCCAGAATTTAAAGCTAGGAAAGAGTTTCTTTCTCAACATGACTTGCAATTTTGCCCCTGTGGTGACAGTTCTGAGGCTCAATTTTGTCTTGGTTGCCAAGAAACTCAGTGTCAAGGTATATGTTTAGTTGTAGTCATTTTCCTTATTTTTGTTTTTTTTTCTGGGATATTTTCTTTTCTTTCACTTAATTTTTTCTCTAAAACTGGCTCTTAGTTTTAATATTGTTTTAATTAGTTTTGTTTTACTCTAATTATATATTTTTATTATAAGGCTATTCAAGTTTTATTTTGGAGATAGGCTGGGCATAAATACAGAGTCTCACTTAAGTAACATACTAAGAATATGAGCACTTTCCCTATGGAAAAAAATAACAAGAGTATACCAGGTACAAATGGTTTATTTAAGTGCTTGAGGAGCTCACACAGGAGATGTTTTCATTGTAAGTGCATAGGGTAATAAAATCCCATTTTCTTTCTTTTAATCTTATAATAAAGGCTCACATCATTATCAGAACTGTCTCATATATTGCAATCAGTAGACATTAAAGTATTTGCTATTATACAGTATGCTTTTGCTAAAAATAAGCCTTGTTATCATGCTTTCATTTTATGATTATATATATTTGGTTTGATATAAAGAGATGATGGAGGCCGGCGCCGCTCACTAGGCTAATCCTCCACCTTGCGGCGCCAGCACACCGGGTTCTAGTCCCGGTTAGGGCGCCGGATTCTGTCCCGGTTGTCCCTCTTCCAGGACAGCTCTCTGCTGTGGCCCGGGAGTGCAGTGGAGGATGGCCTGAGTACTTGGGCCCTGCACCCCATGGGAGACCAGGATAAGTACCTGGCTCCGGCCATCGGATCAGAGCGGTGCGCTGGCCACAGTGCACCGGCTGCGGCGGCCATTGGAGGGTGAACCAACGGCAAAGGAAGACCTTTCTCTCTGTCTCTCTCTCTCTCACTGTCCACTCTGCCTGTCAAAAAAAAAAAAAAAAAAGAAAGAAAAAGAGATGATGGTAGAACTATCTATGAAAATTCTTGACTGACATAATTGTATCAAAAATTGCTTCAAGAGTTGATATGTATATTGTCTAGGGTGCATAGTTTATATATATGAAGGAGTCCTCAAAAAGTTCATGGAAAATGCATACTGTGAAAAAATTATTCATGGATTTCAAAATTTTTTGGACCAAAATAAACTTACATTTTATTTTTTAAATGTATGCTTTTAAAAAAGTTTTATTTATTATTTTGAGAAAGAGAGATTGAGATCTCTAAAGTAGCACTAGGCCAGGCTGAGGTCAGTAGCTTGGCACTTCATATGACCCTCCTGTATGGGCGGAAGACACCAAAGTACTTTAGTCTTTACTTGGTGGTTCCCAGGATGCACAGCTGGATCAGAAGTGGAAGAGCCAGGGCTTGAACCAGGCATTCCATTACAGGACACAAGCATCCCAAGTAGGAGCTTCACCACTGTGCCAAGCACTTGTCCCTAAACCCATCTTTTTAAATAAGTATTTATTTACTTGAAAGAGAGAGAGAGAGAGAGAGAGAGAGAGAATCAGACAATTAGAGAGGAAGATCTTCCATCTGCAGATTCACTCTCCAAATGGCCACAACAGCTGGAGCCTAGAATTTCATCTTGGTCTCCCACATGGATGGCAGGGGTCAAAGTATTTCCGCCATCACCTGCTACCTTGCCAGGTGCATCTGGAACTTGAATAAGCACTCCCATATGGGATGCTGCTGTTGCAAGCAGTAGCTTAACCCAGTGTACCACACCTGCCACTTAAAATTATCTTAATTATACTTTCCATGAACTTTTTGAAGCCCTTTTGTATTTTGTCACATCTACAATTCTGTTGGCTGTAGAATATAATCACGTTATACACACATGCAAGCCAAGAAAAGCATATATTCATCTTTTTCTGAATGATGGCAATAGCAGAAAAAAAAATCAGTTAATTGTATTTGAGGGACAATCCTGGGGAAGTGCTGTGTTGTGAGATGATAATACTAAAAATGAAGAGAAATTAAAAGGTGAATCACAGAAGGTCTAAGAACTTTTTAGTATTCTCAAATTTAAAAAACAAAACTATACTTGGACAAGGTGAGACATAAAAATCCATTTCAGTAGGAAGAACGCCCCTTCCTCATGATTTGCCAGCATCTCAAAAACATAAAAAGGCTGCTCTTTCATGGGAAGGATCAGGCAAGGCTAGCAACCATTTTGAGAGGAAATTCAGAGAAGAAGGGAGCTGAGCAGACAACATGGTTAAGGTAATACTGGAAATGCATCTTTCTATGGGTAGCTGATTTGAAGTTAACAGTTAAGGGGGGGATGTTTTCCGTTTTAGTGCTTGCTCAGATTTAGGGGCAAGCCAAGGTTCAGGAGCCTATGGGGAGGAAAGGTGCAAGGATGCCTGAGTAAAGTTTGGTCAAGCCAAGTTGGTGGGTAAGAAATGGTCTATTCTAAGGATTTGGTCAGCACAGTTTCTACAATGTAAAGAAAAGTAGACACTTTTGAAATGCTAACTACTTTTTTATTGTCATTGTACTTCTTATAAAAAGCCTAGTGGAGCCAAGAAGCAGGCCGAGTATAGTATTAGGAACTCCACAGTCTATTCCCTTTTGCATCTCCGACGTGCCCAAGATTGAAGCTAGTCAACTAACTTTCTGATAAATCAGCAGAAGACTTATAAAGAGGGCTGAGATGCTGAGGGAAAAGTCATTTTTGCATATTAATACAAAGAGCTTATCTATCTTACAGACATTTATCAATCAGCTTACATATTTATTAAATTAATATGTTACAAAAAGCACTGCAAAATATTGATCTGGCAACATTCCTAGAAGAACCCTGTTGATATACACATTCACGAGATTTATTGGTCATTTGTCTTCAAGAAATTAAGAAGTAGAAAGCTTTTAAAGAAGGACATTCTGCCAAAGAACAACCTATAAAACACAAGATTGAAGTATGAGTAAGAGTTATAGTGCTGGAAAAGACCTAGTCCTATCCTATTTTCAAATGAGGACATTGAGGCTCATTGCTAGATGTTGATTTCCTAATCACACAGCAAGGTGGTGCAGAGGTAGGTGTAGGAAGCAGATCTCAGAACCCTCATCCTCTTTGAGGGTGGGCTCTATAAGTATCATTTTGTTTCATAGGACCTTTACTTTGCACATTATAAAAAGATGGTAAGGTATGAACCATTGCTAAATAGGAACTAGTAGTAAAGAAATATATGCAACATGATTTCATATCTTTAAATTACAAAAATCTATCCATCCATCCATCCGTCCGTCCATCCATCCAATCCATCCAATTATGATCTACCTACGCAAGTGAGTGTAAGATACTGAAGAGTGAAAGCATATTTATCACACTAGCACTGCATATTCACAGTAAGGGGATAAGAAAAAAATATGCAGCTAAAGAGAATTTGGAAAAAAATTTTGTGAAAATTACATTCACTAAGTTCTATCCATACACATAAAAATTGTATAGACACATAGGGCTAGAAGGACCCTAGGATATGTACATTGACAAGGACATTAACAGAAGAAAATATCACTTGTTCAGGGTTGGGCTGTGGATACTTTAAAAATTTGTGTATCTTAAAAGTTTTTTCAGTAACAAAAAAAATAAAGACAAATCAAACTAATCCTTTATCTGAATCCGCTGAAACACACTGTCTTCACTCAAAACTGGTAATATCATGTATTCATTAACAGTCTTCACATAGCAAACCTTTGTTTAATTATCAGAATTGATAGCTTTAAAATCTTTTTTCACTGGAAATATTTATATGTGAGGGTCAGAGTTGTGGCATAGCTGGTAAAGCTACTGCCTGTGACACCAGTATCCCATGTGGGTGCCGGTTCATGTCCTGGCTGTTCCACTTCCAATCCAGGTCTCTACTAATGGTCTAGGAAAAGCAGTAGATGATGGCGCCAGTGTTTGGGATACTGGGATAAAGCTCTTGGCTCCTAGTGTTGGCCTGGCTCAGTCCTGGCCATTGTAGCCATCTGGGAAATGAACCAGCAAATGGAAGATACCGCCCCAGCCACCCTCTCTGTCACTATAACTCTGACTTTCAAATAAACAAATAAATTTTTAAAAATATATTTATATGTGTATGTAGCTCTATACAAATTATCATTATATTTATTTACTAAATTGGGCACATACTTTTTATTAAATGACTTACTCAATGAAAATAAAAGTATATTTATTTACTAAGTTGGGCATATATTTTGTATTAAATGATTTATTCAAAGAAAATAATTTATTAAATGATTACTCAATGAAAATAAATAAAAGTAATACCATAAAAATTTTGGAAACTTTAGAAAAAAGAGAGCAGAAAATAAAAATCTGGTAATCTTCTCCAGAGATATCCACTGTTAATTGCATATGGCCTTCAAATTTTTTGTATACATGTTTACTCTATTTCTTTCAATTAATAATATATCATGGCTATATTCCCATGGCAATAAATACTAAATATAGATATAATGTCATTTTAATTATCTGTTTCACATTTTACAACATAGAATTAATATAATTTATTTACAAATTGCCTACTAATGGTCACTTGGTTTGAATTTTAAAATACTTTTTTTAAAGACTTATTTATTTATTTTAAAGGCAGAGTTACAGAGCGGCAGAGGCAGAGAGAGAGACTGATCTTCCATCCACTGGTTCACTCCCCTGATGGCTGCAATGGCTGGAACTGGCTCAATTTGAAGCCAGGAGACAGGAGTTTCTTCTGGGCCTCTCATGTGGGTGCAGGGGCCTAAGAACCTGTGCCATCCTCCACTGCTTTCCCAGGCCATAGCAGAGAGCTGGATCGGAAGTGGAGCAGCCAGGACTCGAACTGGTGCCCATATGGGATGCTGGCAGTGCAGGTGGTGGCCTTACCCTCTATGCCACAATGCCAGCTCCTTAAAATACTTTTTAAATAATCATAAATAATGCTGAAATAAATATTATATACATATTACTGTTTTTTTTGCTCTGCTTCCTTAAACTATATTCCTATAAATGACACAGGTAGGTGTCATTTTTTTTTCAACTCACAAAATACTTAATTTCCTAATTCCCTAGACATTTATATTTGAATATTAAAATGCTATTATTACATGATTTGTTATCAGAATGATGACCATGGATACAGTTTTCTCATGGGTAAGGAACTCATGTTTATCACTTAATTCTTCATTATATTTTGGTAAGAAAATTTATATCTGAAAGCAATTATTATGACTCATGGGTTATGAAAGTCTATTATAGGCCGGCACCGCGGCTCACTAGGCTAATCCTCCGCCTAGCGGCGCCGGCACACCGGGTTCTAGTCCCGGTTGGGGCGCCGGATTCTGTCCCGGTTGCCCCTCTTCCAGGCCAGCCCTCTGCTGTGGCCCGGGAGTGCAGTGGAGGATGGCCCAGGTGCTTGGGCCCTGCACCCCATGGGAGACCAGGAAAAGCACCTGGCTCCTGGCTCCTGCCATCGGATCAGCGCGGTGTGCCGGCCGCAGCGTGCCGGCCGCGGCGGCCATTGGAGGGTGAACCAACGGCAAAGGAAGACCTTTCTCTCTGTCTCTCTCTCTCACTGTCCACTCTGCCTGTCAAAAAATAAAAAAAAAAAAAAAAGAAAAAAAAAAGAAAGTCTATTATCTATCTTTCAAATTACTCCTAATTACTTATACTTCCTCTTTTTCTTGCCATTATGAGGTCATCAGTGATGAATTTTTTTTAAAATGCACCAACATTTATATGGAAGTTATTCAATTATTATTTTTAAAGCATCTACAAAGGAGATTTTAGCACTATTGTTACTTTATCAAATAAGTACCAATATCCTCAAGATATTATACATAGAATGGACCATTATTCATCCACTGGAAAATTTTGTGCCAGCCTTGTGATATAGTGGGTAAAGCTACCACCTGTGATGCTGGCATCCAATATGGGTGCCAGTTCATGTCACAGTTGCTCCACTTCTGATCCAGCTCCCTGCTAATGGCCTGGGAAAAGCAGCAGAGGTTGGCCCAAGTGTTTGGGCTCCTGCCATCCAGGTGGAAGACCTGGATGGAGCTTCTCCTGTCTCTTAGCTTTGACCTGGCTCAACCCTCACCATTGTGGCCATCTGGGAAATGAACCAGAGATTGGAAGATCTCTCTCTCTCTCTCTCTCTCTCTTTGTGTGTGTGTGTGTGTGTGTATTTACTCTGACTTTCAAACAAATAAATAAATCTTAATTTTTTTTTCTTTTAAGAGAATAATAAGTGGAAGAAAAAGGTAAGTCAAAGAAAGGAGTGGTTTGTCTATTAAGAGCTACTATGTACCAGGAATGTAGCTAACTGCTTTTTCATTCGTTAGAATTCACTCAAAAATATTGGAGGAAGAAGATATTTATTTATTTATTTATTTATTTATTTATTTATTTATTTTTGGGCAGGCAGAGTGGACAGTGAAAAAGACAGAGAGAAGATATTATTTATTATAGCTGTTTTCCATTATGAAGAAGTAAAGTTCAGAGTAAAGAAATGTTTTGCCCAGAATCACATTTCTAGTAATTCTTGGGTATTCAAACCAGCAACAGAATAGATTGTCTCTTAAGCAGTAAGTTTATATGTTTGGTCATTTATCAGAGATATCATGGAAAGTATTCCCAAATCCCTGATGACTACACTTGCTCTTATCTCCAGGATTTTTCCAGAGGGTTAATAATGTGTTGAATTGATTTAAAGTGTACCTTTTTGAACTACTGATATGACCAAATATGAGACTGTAGAATAATATTCAACTATTTTATACTTAAGGGAAACCTAAATTCACAATTAAAAGTACCTGTAATTTCAAAATCAGAGAGAATCTTAGCTAGATTCTTTCTTTTTTAAAAAAATATTTATTTTTATTTATTTGAAAGAGTTGCAGAGAGGTTCACTCCTGAGATGGCTGCAACAGCCAAAGCTGAGCCGATACGAAGCCAAGAGCCAGGAGCTTCCTCGATGTGTCCCAAGTGGGTGCAGGGGCCCAAGGACTTGGGCCATCTTCCACTGCTTTCCCAGGCCACAGCAGAGCACTGGCTGGATCAGAAGAGGAGCAGCTGGGACTAGAATCGGCACCCATATGTGATGCCAGTGCTTCAGGCCAGGGATTTAACCCACTGTACCATAGTGCCGGCCCCTTAGCTAGATTCCAATAATGCAAATCTATACTATATAAATTATTTTGGTTTTAAGTGATTTTTTGAAATATATGGTGACAAAAATACATTTTATAGTATATTGTGCTAGAAACACACTTATTTGTTTGATTAAACAAAACATCTTGGTAAAAATTACTTACCTCATACTAGCCTAACATTCACTATACTGAGCATTTTTACATAACTATTCTATTATCAAGGGACTCATTTTATTTAACCTAAGTGAAAAAAAAAAATCATGTACTAAAGTGTTACTTAAGATAATAATAAAACAAATCCTTTCTTGATTTAGAAGAAACAGGATGCTTGTGTGCTAATGTATCCTACTCTCCACCTTCCCAAGTTGGTTCTATCCAAATAGTACTATAAAGAGACAAAAAAATCAAAAACAAAATATGCCTATTGCAAAGCATTTCATAGAGAACTTTTTATGTGCAGTCTAACAGTTCATGGAAAAAAATAACATTACTGGAGGCCAGGAAAATTCTTCATTTGAAAATAAGTGAAGCCTGGGCCATCATTAGAGTCTGTGCATTTACCTTTGGGAGGTAAGGAGAGATTCAAAGCTGGGACTCATTTACATATATGACCATATGGCTTGTGATTTGGGAAGGCTTCTGGATTTCAGGGAAAGCCTTCCATGGTGATAGTTAGGCTTTGATAAAGGGAGGTGGTTGATTCTACACTAAACATCCTCTGGTGGTTTCCCTTTGTGCATATCAGTATGATCCGACCTTAAAAAAGCAATGGGATAGCTCCTGTTCTAGGAAAGCAGCGGGTTTTCCTGAAAGAAGTATGGATTTCAAGAAGAGAAAAACTTGGATTTGGCACAATTGACTTGGACAGGTTACTTTTTTGAGCCTTTGTCTGTAAAATGGGTATAATATTTCATGGAATTATTTGGAGAACTGAATGCAAATATGTTCACATTAGTAAATTCTACCACATCTGATGCACAGCAAAAATGGAACACACTTTAGTTCCCTTCTTTTTTTCATTTCTATAATAGGGTGTCGCTCCCCCTCTTCATGGAGGAACGACACTAAACCCTGCCTAGGCTTCATATCCGAGTCACGGCACCATTATGTCGCTACCCCTCTTCGTGGAGGAACGACACAGGACCCTGCGCTGTTCTTTTGTCTGCTCGGCCCTCCCCGGGTTTGCTGCTGGTTCTTCCCGGGTTGGCTACTGTCCCTCCACCTCCGTGGAAGGGCACTTCCCCCTGCCACATTCCCCACTTCCGCAGGGGAGCGGCACACCGCCGGCCAGCTCTCTCGGGGGCTGCTCAGGTGTTCCTTCAGATAGATGTTCCTCTTAGATGTTCCTGGTGCATGTTGTCTCTCTCCTCCTTTATAGTCCTCTTCCACCAATCCCAACTCTGCTACCCACACGCCGAGTACGCTGCTCTCCTCCAATCAGGAGCAGGTCCTGCAGCTTGTCAAGTTGGTGAAAGGCAGCTGTGTAGAAGCTGTTTCCTCCTCTCCCAGCGCCATATTGTAGGAGAGCAGACGCATAGAATAAGTCTTAATTCCAGTAACAGTCTAGTCCGAGTTGCTCCCCACAATAGGGCAATTATAATATATTTTCAGCAGGAGGACAGCTATCAGCTGAAATGATGGCAAAGCACCTGAGCTGTGAGAGCAAACAGCAAGTCTTGGAAGCAACCAAGACAACAAGGGAGGAGTTTTCTGGGCTGTGGAGATGTTTGTCAGAAAGACACCCTTTCCGGGGAAAGAACAGAGTCAGTGCTCCCCACTCCTATAGACTCAGGGGAAAGGTGGAGCTTAGACTAGAAAAGAAACCGTTTACTCTGCCTTAGTGAGTTCCTAAATTCCTGAAAATTCTCCTCGGGGTTTTCTATAGCTCTGAGGGACCCTGAACCAAAAGCTGGCCCTCAGACTTATTAGAAGCAAAGCAAGAGCTTAGATTAAGGAGGCTATATAATTCGTGTTAGCCACTGCTTCAAAGGTGTGTATATTTTAGCCAATGACTTAATAATTATACTTTATTTATCTCATGTAGACAATGGCCTCCATGATACAAGTCTTTATAAATTCATTTTAGTAGTTTTGACTTATCATTAAAATGTAGCTCAAATTCATATACTGACAAAAGTAGGTTTTTAAAAGATAATACTCTAGAATGTTTCTCTCTGGCTATAATTTAATCTTACATATCTGAATGAAATTGTAGCCTTAAAAATACATTTTAACTAAATACTATTTTTATGCTTATGCACTTGGATCAATCTAATATAATCTATATACTCACCTATTTAGTCTGACAAGAGATTATTAAAACCAGTGCAGAAATAGGAGAATGTTTATAAGATTATCTGCTACCTCGTATTATAATGTCTGGGCACTTGATTACTCTGCATATTTGCTGTAGTGTAATGACAAGCACATCCTAGGGTGCCAATTATTGCCTCCACTCTACTTAAGTGGTCTTCAATCCCATCAAGAAGATCATCAGTATGATTCTCAGAAAGTGTGAGAATTAGAATGAGTTCCCATGAATATGGTAAATTACCTAAATTGAAAGAGCTTCCTTGTGATACAATGAGAATGGTTAAGAAATAAAGCTTTAAGAAACTTTTCACATGAAAGCAACTTAAAATATAAGTAGTTATAACTTAAGTACAATTGTCACTGGTCAAAAAGACAAGCAAGATTTCCCAAGTACCTTCCTGTGTGGCACACTCTCTAATTAGAAGGATAAATCACAGATATTTGGGGAAGATGAAAAGAGAATTTATACTTACTAATAGCCTGCTATGTTCCAAGCTATGGTGGTTCAGTGTATAATTTAATCTTGCAGCAATCTTATGAGGTGGTTATTAAAAAAAAGTTGAATTTATAGATGCCGCAGTTGGCATCAGAGAGGTCATACAGCCAGTGAATTGCCATTCTGGAATTTAAAACTACGTCCACCTAACTTCAAGACCTGTGCTCTGAAAGAATTCTACACATGTAAACCTGGGAATGCACAATGGTGTGGAATTAACTATCAAATCAAATTTCTACCACCACCAAGAAATAGGGTGCTCTACATAACATGAGGCATTCAATATAATTTAATCCTACTGCCAATACTGATTTGTTTGGCACTTGAATCTTACTTCAGGCATGAAAACAGAAACATTATTTGTGAAAGCTATGTGTTAATACATTCTGAATGAGAACCTAAGGGATTGACCTAAAATAAATTCAGTATATTTTATGTACTTTTTATTTTTTATCTTAGTCCAGGAAATTTGAATAAGTTACTGGATAAGTTTCGAACTGCTATATAATTTGCTGAGGAAATTAAAGAACAGAAAACAAAAATAATGAACCTGACACTTGAAATGTGTAGCTGTGGGTAGGGAAGACAGAAATGCTGAAACCAAGCAAGCAGAAGCATGGAACATTTTATGCTGATTCTGATGCTACAGATTGCTATGATTTTATTCTCCAATAATCTTGTGAGGTTTTATGTAACAAATATCATAAATGTTCATAAGTCTACATAGCTTTGTTAAAGACAGGTGTCTTGGTTTGTTTTTGTTGCTGTAACAAAATACCTGAGACTAGGTAATTTATATAAGATAGAAGTTTGCTTGGCTCATAGTTCTGGAGGCTGGGATGTCCAACAGCATGGAACCAGCATCTGGTAAGGACCTTCTTGTTACGTCACCACAAGGCAGAGGGCATCCCCAGCCAGATAGCGCAAGCACTGCAGCTCAGATCTCTCTTGTTCTTATAGAAGCTACTGATGCCATCATAGGAGCCCCACCTTCACAACCTCATCCAATCTGAATTACCTCCTAAAGCCTCCCCCCCCTCCCCGGCAAATATCATCAACACATGAATTTGGGGATTAAATTTCCAAAATATGAATTTTGGAAGACAAACATTGATGTCATGGCACCAGGTATAGTACTTGACTCAATGTTCCTCAAAAGCAAAATTCTGGAGATTGACATCACATATCACATACTATGCAAAGTAATATTTATTCTCACTCTAAATTTACTGCCCATTAACTTCTTTGTATTTCTCTTACCCATTGTCAAGCAAAACTAGGGTACTCACCATTCATAAAAATGATTTAGGCCATTGACATCGATGCATATTTGATTTTGCTCTTTCTTTTGTCAGGTTACACTGGGGATTGATGCTCTCTTTTGAGGAACTACTCTTTTCTGGCACCAGCTGACTGGCAGGCTTGTTATGACCTGCATTCCAGTTGACACACCACAACAATGCAAGGGAATACAGCAAATTTAACATCTGAACTTTGAGAAGAGCTGACGTCATAAAGTTCTTAAAGAAAGGGTATACATGTTCTTTGCACATAACGTTGGGCAGTCTCCCTCATGGTAGGACAAGGTGAGAGCTAAAACTTGATATATATCTACATGTATCAGATTCTCTATTTATGCCATTGCACATGTCTCTACAATGCTCTTATATATGTATTCCCAATTCTTTCCGTGGACCAACTGAGGATGTTGCCAAGATCAAGGAGCTAATAAAGAGTAGAGCTAGGATTTGATCCATGTGTCTGGTTTTTCATTTCAAGATGTGATTTCCCAAACACACTCAGAATCTAAAATATCATCTTCATGGGGTTATTTATCACCCTACTAGTTAAAGCTAATCCTTAGAGGGAAAAATCCGCAGCTCAGTAAAACTATAATTTACAACTGGTCGGAGGGCCAACTGGAATGTGACATGTTATAGTCAATCACTTAGTACATAATTAGTGTGTAATTAAGAGGTAAAAACTAAGGCACATACAGAACAGCCTTTGTTAATGGTGATGATTCTTTGGGGACTGAGTTTCCACTTTCATTTTCATTACCGTAGTAGAGAAACAATAAATAATGGAATAGGAAAGGTGGAAAGAGAGAGGACTAAGGGAAAGTAATCTGTGCATTTGTTTACCACTCAAATGCTCTTCAAAGGCAGCTTTGCTTTGCTTGAGTGGCATTTTTAATATTTACCTTTTTTTAAAGAACGATGTTGATGATAATTTTATGATTCTCTGCCACTATGTATTTTTAGAATTTTAGAGCATTAGAATAATATTTGATGTTACCTAGGTCTAAGTGTGGAATTCAAGATCATAAATTGTGCTTCTGGAAGAGAAGCACTCTGCCATGTCAGCTTGGACATTCTCAGTAACAAGGAACAGGCCAACCCTTCCATCCTCATGTTGTACAATTGCTAAAAAAATAAATTGTTAACTGCCCATCAATCACAAACCTGCATACCTAGAGCCTTCCTATAAGCATGTCAGAAACTATGTGATAGCATTCGCTCCTAGGCTGTTGCTTTGGGTCCTGGAAAAGTCCTCAGTGTTTATTAGCATTTATGTGTGAGATCACTGGATCTATGCACTATCATAGAGCTATAATTACCTGTACTTCTAAACATATTTACACAATTTTGAGACTTCTTTAATAATGTTTGAGCTTTAGGATCTAAAACAACTCTGAATTTCAGAGAAAAAAAATTTTGCTCTTCTAATTCATTTACTTAGCTTGGGACTCAACACAGATTTTTGACCCAGCACAGAAGAAATGAGACATGTGTTCCTACAAGGGTCTTATTCAGACCTGTAAATTTTCTTCAGTAATTGCAACCACAGATTGCAGTGTTAGCTCTCAGCCACCCAGGCCCAGTCCAGCACAAATGGATCATTGTAGAACTTTCCTGTGCTTAGAGTGATGTGAAATGCTCATTTAAAAAGCAGATTTGTCAGGCTCCAACCCTGATTCAGTAATTGATATAGTTGCATACAGCTCAGGAGTCTTTTTTTTTTTTTTTGACCAGAGCTAAAAGTGATTCTGATATAGGTGGTCTTCAGTCCACATTTTGAGAGAAATGCCTAATATCAGCCATTGCAAAAATGTAGTTAGTTCTTTTGCTTTTAGAAAATGGCAAAGATGGTGAAATTTGTTGCTCTTTCATAATTTTTCAACTAAACCAAGGAGGAATGTCAAAACAAATCACTAGGCTTTTTTTTTGTTTTGTTTTGTGTATGTGTGTGTTTGCAATGAAATCCAAACTGCTCCTGTTTTAGGTTGAAATGGTCATTATGCTGTCGGCCCAGCTGTGGGAGCTCCAGACTCATATGGTGTCAGGTCTAAAGTAATACAAATGACCCTGTGTCCACAGTAAGTCTCCAAGAGGAAGAAATGCGTAGATTTGAAACTGATATTGGAAGTGCCTCGTCAATAAGAATAGGATGGGGAAGAATATGATAGGAAAAGGAGGAAAGGGGGAGGGCAGGGTTATAGCTTGGAAAGCTGGGAAGGCTGGTATTCCCATTCCCAATTCAGCTGACCATCTCACTCCTGTCTTTCCAGACTAGTGACCAGTCTGCCGTGTCATGCTCTACTTTCACCTCTGAATGCCTGTAGAGTTCCAAGAACTGTCAGAACTCTCAATATTTAGGCAACAATCTGGGCAAAAGAGTTTCTAATTGACTCAGCTATGACTCTGAAAAGATGGTCATTGTCCATGGTTCTGCTAGTTGGCTTGGGGAGTGCTTTTGTAACCTCTTGTGAGAGTCAGGTAAGGTAAGAGAACCCAAGCCGTGCAAATGGAGGCTGGATTCTTCTTTATTTAAATTTTGATATTTTCCTTTATCATGGATTTTTTTGGCATTCATTTTGAATTTTAAAAATATCACATTAAAATATTATGTATCTTGATTAGCTGTGGTTTTGGTACCCTCTTGAATTCTGCTCACTATGGAAGTTCCCCACTGACTTCATTTCATTCCACTGTAGGTTCTGGGGAGAAGTCAAATGACTATAAAGGTCTATAGCTGTTTGTCCTGTAATACATTTAGATTTCTCCCACCTAGAACTTAATTCCTCTAATAAAACATCAAGTATCACTTCTGACTTAAACATGAACTCAGTGTTTAGGAATCACCTTTATAATTCCTAATGCTATAGATCTACTTAATTTCCAGTGGCATTACTTCTTAGTGGCAGAGTAGAAATGAAACTCAAATATTTTGACTCTTTTAGGAATATTAATTTCTTTAGTATGAATATAGCTGTTATTTTGAGGCTTAGTCATCTGACACTTGATATTACCCATCAGTATTAAGCAAAAAGTCTTCAAAGAAGATTTCAAATGGCTTTCCCTTCTGAACTTTAACTGTAGGGAAACCAATAATACTTGGGAAGGGAAACATATTAATAGTGATTATAAGACCAGCTATTTGGGAGATGCACTGTTAGGTACTATGAGGTACATAAGGATGAGTAATGCACAGTTTTGGCCAAGTTAGATCAATGCAGAAGTTGTTAGTCACTTTGGCTAGGATGAATAGGATGTTTTACTGAATGAGAGATGGTAGTATATTTAATCATCAGATTCCACAACACCTTGAAGTGCTACATACTGAGCTCTACATAAAGTTGAAACCTCAATAATATTAACAGGCAAAGTAAAAATCTTTCTATCAAATCAATATGCTTATAATTGATGTTGTTTACAGGTCATAGTTGTTGGTTCTGACAGTGGAAGGAAATAATTTGTAGCTACAGTTATTATGATAAAGCATCAAATTACCTAAAGATTCCTATTATATTCTGGCTATTTCTTAAGAACATTTATTCACTGAATTATAGGAAAAGGTTTGCTTACTTGTGGTCTCACCATTCATCTCTTCAAGTTCACTGTTGATTCCAACATCTATGGAATTCATTATTTTGTCAATCTTTGAGAAACAAAAAACATGCAAATGGATTATTACATACACTTTTAACATTGAATTTTAAAATGACATTCAAATGCCAATAGTATACATTTTTGGCATTACTGCCACAATAATACTATAACTCAAAGACTGACAGAGAAAGCTTGAAAAGAGGAGCAAATGTCTTTTGAATTGGCTTTTAGAATATAAATTATGTTCCCCTTTCTTACATGTTGAAAATTAGCTTGCTTTTTCTCTGTGTTTCTTAGTGAACTTTGTACTTAGATAAGTCAATATGTTAGGAACTGTAAATTCTTTAAACTCAGAGGGGAAGGGATTCACAATAATTTCATATGACAAAGTCTATTATCTCTGGCATCCTTCCTCTTCTGCCTGGCAGAATATGAATCTCATCTGACTGGAAAAGGGAAAGCTATCAGTTTGTGGGCACAGCCAATGGAACTAAGGTCTTGCTAACTTGCTCAGACAGTCACAAGCTGATTAGTGTAATCTAATCTCAAGTATCTAGGCACAGAAACCATTTACTTCTAAAGACACATTAAATAATAATTCATCTTGTCTACAAAAGAGGATTCCATAAAATATTTCAGATAATAAGAAATCGGTCTTCTAAAACAAAAACACAACAAAACAAACAAAAATCTATCCACCTATGAGGATGGACTTTGTAGGAAGATATGACTAAGTTATAGCTATTCATGGTTTAATCCTGTTTCCTCCCTTTTTTGGCAACCTGCAGAAGGCGGCAGGCTTCAGAAAGGACAATGAGCATTACATGTCATATTTCATCCACTCTGTTTTTTTTTTTTTTTTTTTGGACAGGCAGAGTTAGACAGAGAGAGAGAGAGAAAAGTCTTCCTTTTTCAGTTGGTTCACCCCCAAAGTGGTTGCTATGCCGCTGTGCTGATCCGAAGCCAGGAGCCAGGCACTTCCTCTTGGTCTCCCATGCGGGTGCAGGGCCCAAGGACTTGGGCCATCCTCCACTGCACTACCGGGCCACTGCAGAGAGCTGGACTGGAAGAGGAGCAACTGGGACAGAATCCGGTGCCCCAACCGGGACTAGAACCCGGGGTGCCAGCGCTGCAGGTGGAGGATTAGCCTAGTGAGCTGTGGCGCCGGCCTCATCCACTTTGAAACAGATGCAGATACTAAGGAATTTTCCCAAACAGTTCAATTCAGAATGTTAGTATCAGAACTATATCCATTTCTAGTTCTCAGAACACTACAGTGACCTTCTGTGCTACAAAACCTAATCCAATGGCCACCATCTTTTGAGAGGCAAAATGTGACATGCTAGAATAAAAACCCAAGAAATGCTATGGTCTATTCTTTGAATAAATTTAAGAAAACACAATAAATTGTATTGTATTATTCTATTATGTAGTCTTCCTAGTGAGAAAGGATGTTATTTCATAACCTTAGAGGGTACTTATTTTCTGAATAATTCTATGAAATTAATGACTTTGTCTTTAAGTGGAGCTTACTCCTTAGCACTCAAACATTTTTCGTTAATATTTCTTCGATAGTTGTAAAAGGGAAATAGTATGTGATGTGTATTTATTGTGTGCTACTTGGAAAAGAGACTGAGCTTCTCTGCTTACCCTCAAGGTTAAAATTAGATGAAGCTCTTCTAAAAAATATAAAATTATTTAAAGAAGGGGGATGAGCTAACAAAGAGTTTAGCATGTAGCAAAATGACACAGAGCAAAAGACCAGTCTTTTTCTTAATTTGCCAGCTGCTGTCCTTGGTAGGACATGATGTGGCCATTCTCTTGCACTTCACAGTAGTTATTACTTCTGCTTGATGTCCATTTCTGTGGAAACTATAGCCTTCCCCACATGTGTGTTTGTTTTTATACTTGCTGTGAAATTACCATGTATTATTGATAGAACCTTTCCCCTCCAGTTGGAGCTGGATGCATTTGTTAATATGTAAGACATTGTTAATCGTAATAAAAGCACAAAAATCCTTTTCCCCAAACTTCCCTTGACTCCAAAGGCTTAGATAAAGCACAACAAAAAGAACCAGACTTACTTCTTCCCATTCAGACGTGAAGGATGGTGTTCTTTCAGAGTTCCCTTTAGAGCTGTGTTCCACAGTTGAAGATTCACTCCAGTTAACTCTTGAGGTTTTCTCATTTGAAGGGTAGGCAATGAGATCAGAGTCAGATTTGGAAACAGTTTTTGATAAATGCATGTCGATCAGGGCTTTAGGCAATGACCGTATTCTCCCCAGAGTACACGCTCTCTCTACAAATCCCCCTGTGTTCACAACCCACTGGTCTCCATTCCGGGATCCACTCCTGGTCGTTCTTGTGCCAACTATGGTACGGTTTTCAACTGGGTTGCTTCTTTTGTGAAAAATTGTTCTACTGACCACTTTGGGTTTAACTTTCTTAACCGAAGGTTCTGGGTTATTTGTTATTGGAGTCTGTTTGAAAGGCAAAGGACTGTTTGCCAAACTGGCTTCATCTTGTCCTTCTTCACACTGGTCTCTTTTCCCATAGAGATGGAATGGATTTTCAGGAGACTCACAGGCTGGGGAGGATCCATGAAGAAGGCCTGCAAATTGTCCAGGATCGTATTCCTTCGGAGGATCATTGTCCTCCTGCTGAGAGAGGACATCTGTAAAAGGGAGAAAGGATGTGAGGATGCATGTTCATAAAGGACGTTGAAAGTCACAATACCTTATGAACTTCTGCCCTTATGAACTTGTTCGATATCTAGACACCTGATTGATTTTCACATTGTGATATCATTACTTTATGAAATACTATGGCCCTATAGGGCTATGTATAAAGCGAATGAGTGTGTGTGTGTGTGTGTATGTGTGTGTGTATCAAATCTTCCTGATAGACCCAGGAGTTCATTTCAAAGGTATGGATTGGGTATTGAATGATTACATGCCCTGCTCTCTTGTCCCCAGGGTATCTATTTTCTAATGAAGGAACAAAATTGGGACTACTGGAAGTGGGACATACGATAGTCTCACAGTCAATGAATTGTTATGCGGAAGAACACCAAGCCAGTGAGTCAAGATCATATAGAATGACAATTCCTTACCTTCTCCCCAGCAAATAAATTCAAAACCAAAATACTGAAAAGAAGTACAATTAGAAGTGACTGAAAGTTAATAATCCTGATAGCGCTATTTAAATATAAAATTAAGAATGATTCTCTACAGATTATGATTTCAACAACAGGACTTGTTCAGGCTTAACATAGGCAAACAATGTGATCCATAATATCACTACAAAGTGAGACTACTTTATCTAAAATTGACATCGAGCAATTAACAAAACACTGCTTTTTCTTTCTTCTCTGAAATAGCACTAGTTATTTTCTGATTTCTTTAGATCTTTGGAAATGCAATGCAGAAAAGAAACCAAAGAAGAATTATAATTTTTATTGCTTTAGAACATTTTCTAAGATAAAACATAAATATTCTCTAAGGTTTAAAATACACCATGCTGTTTTAGAAATTGGTTTATCTTTTAAAAAAGAAGCTGTAGAAAAAGGATGCTGTAGAAAAACTTGGTCAATCAACTTAGCAAAGGGAGTCAGTTTACTTTTTTTAGTGGTCATTTGAATTTACAGATAGCTGAGTGTTTGCAAAGATCAAAAGTTAAATTATCTGATGAGCTTGTAATCCAATCTTGGAAGAAGTTAAGTATAGCCAGTGTGGTGCATAATGACAACAAATCCAAAGTTGCTTTGCTGATCCACATTTTAAAGAAGTGAGTTATTATTACAAGCTCCAAACATCAAAGATTTTCTAACAAGTAACATGTGCATTTAGTAGGCACCCAATTAGGAGTTACATTAATTACATCTCATTAGATCCTTAAAACAATTCTGTGAATTATTAATAATAATCATGAATTTCTGATGGAAGGACATATGGCAATACTAAATTCTTACATTTTCAAGAAATTAGCAGCCACAATAAGTCTCAATAGACATTTGCTCAGAGGACTCTACACATAGATGTGTCCCTCAAATGGAGGATTGGCTCTAGGGCTCTATACCTCTGACTTTCTGGGAGCTGAAAAGAGTAGGTTTGTTGCTGATTCTACATATGCCTGACCTCACGCTAGTTCCTGCTTGGCTTTTCCAAACAGAAGATGTCTTCCTGCTCATACCTAACACACCAACATCCTGAAATGGGGGAAAGAAAAGTGATAGGGAGAGAGATCCAAGAGGGAACAAAGCAAAACAAGAGTCTTTCTATATCCGTCTAGTACCCCTACATTCACTTAAGTCTTCCCAGAAAAAGTTCTACTTCTTTTTAAAGCAGCCTTGTCAGGTATTTGACAACTCCAGTATTTCTTCCTTTTACCAGAGAGGCCATGCTTGAGGTAGTATAGTAGGTGGGAAGTGGGGCACAGAAACCTTCCTGAAAATTAGAATTTCTAGCCTTCTATATACATTTTAGAAGTCAAAACTAACAATTAAATGACTCCAGTTGTTGAGTAAGTGCATAGGCTCAGATTCAAACCAAGGCCTATCAGATTTCAACAGCCATTGACATGGAAAATATATTATTATTAAGATAAGAGAACAACAATGCAAGGCTGATTTACTCAGAGGACAAGCAAGTAAGCTGTTCATGGAGACAGATTTCTCCAGTTCATGACTATTTCTGGAATTTGTGAAAAGTGGACTAAAACAGTAGAGCGAATTTTGTTGTTGTTGTTGTTATTGTTCTGCTTGATTTTCTTCTTGTGGATAAACTAATACTAAGAGGAAATAAGATAGGGCATTCGGTTCCAATTTATTCTCTCTTTTATCTTCCTAGGCTATTTGAGACCCCTGTAGTGCTTTACAACATAAGCAGGTTGATATGGGATGACAGTAATGGTGAGCTATAGTAGGAAGGAAGAATTGTGAAATAAGGAAGTTTAGAATTTCATTTTGAAAGCTGCTGAGGAAGGCTAAAGGGTTTGAGTTTGAAAGGAAAATTGAAAAGACAGCCTGATGTGGGGAAAAGATCTATTTATCTCTGTCAAGAGTGGTTCTGATCATGTTTATTATCAAGAATACTAAGAATTTTAGGGATATAATATTATTTAGAGTTTTCTTTGAATATTATTATAAGGTCACTATCCCCTCTGTGGTTTGATTACAATGACCATAATTAATACTCCAAAGTGTCAGATATTGTCCAAGTTGTCTGGTCATGAGCAGCCACTTCCCTAAGCAGAATTTACTATCAGCTTATAAGTTTAGCATCATGATTGTAATATTTTTTGGTGAAGAGTAATGAAAGGACAGACATTCCTTCATTATTTCAGTGGCCAGACTCTAAATATTACTGAGATAGAGAGGATGGAGGGAGGGAGGGAGAGAGGATTATGAAGGTTGTTGGCAAGACGGTGAGGTAGACTAATAGCGGTTCCAGCCTCCATCTGCTCATAGCTCCCTATAGCCATACCCCTCCCTGTTTCCAGTCCTCCCCTGCTGACTCCCAGCATGGCCATGTGCTTTGCACTGGTCAATGAGATGGTAGCAAACATGATCCAAACAAAGATTTGAAAGGCAGTTATATAATTGACTTTTTCTCATGTTGCTTTTGGAACTTTGCCACCACATGAACAAGCCAGGCTGGGCTGACAGGTGATAAAATGATACATTATCCAATTGTACTAAAATGTTTTATTATTTTTCAGGTATGGTAAAGTCAGTAGTCAGGAGATGATTTTCAATAAAAAGACAGATTGTTGCATTCATAGATCCAAGAAGAAAGGGCCATTGTGCAGGAGGGAGCCCAGTGGGGAAGCACCACTGGAAACAGGAAGCAGAAAGAGTAAGGGGAGATTGTGGGCATGAATTATTACGGTTTCTGTGGGGGAAGGAACAGGCAAAGCAAGGATAAGCAGATTGACGATTCAAAAGTTTGAATAATTTTGTGGGCTCTAGGGCATGCTGACTGTCTAGGTGTCTGGTACTTGGCCCTGGGGTAATTATGACAGATGAATATTGGCACAGAGAAGGAAAGTCCAATGAAGAAGGTGGTTGGTGGTGAGGGATCTGGATTGACTGTTTTGCATATGAAAAGCATTCACATCTGTGAATTGTTTACTATCTCAAGGAATTACCTAGCCCTGGCAAGGGCAGTCCCTCCAGGATCAGCAAGGAGCCGGGTTGTCAAAACAAAATAATAAAAACAGAACAGAAAATAAAAAGACATGGTTGGGGTGGGCATTGCAGTGCAGCTTAGGTTAAACCCCACTTGCTACCCTGCATCCCTTAATGGAGTACTAGTCCCAGTTGTTCTGCTTCTGCTAATGCATAATGGGAGGCAGCTGATGATGGCTAAAGTGCTTGGGGTCCTGCCACCCATGTGGGAAACCCAGATAAAGTTCCTGGCTCCTGGGTTTCGCCTGACCCAGACCTGGTAGTTGTAGTTATCTGGGGAAGTGAACCAGAGGATGGTAGATATGTCTGTCTGTCTTTCTCTCTTTCATGCTTTTTCAAGTAGATGAACATAAGTGAATAATATATATATTTTAAAAGATTTATTTATTTATTTGACAGGCATTGTTACAGAGAGGCAGAGGCAGAGAGAGACAGGTCTTCCGTCTGCTGGTTCACTCCCCAGATGGCTGCATGGCTGGAGCTGCATCAATCTGAAGCCAGGAGCCAGAGCTCCTTCCAGGTCTCCCATGTGGGTGCAGGGGCCCAGGGACTTGGGCCATCTTCTACTGCTCTCTCAGGCCATAGCACAGAGCTGGATTGGAAGTGGAGCAGCTGGGACTCAAACTGGCACCCATATGGAATGCTGGCACTTCAGGAAGCAGCTTTACCCATCATGCCACAGTGCCAGCCCCAATGAATATATTTAAAAAAAACATGAATATTATACCATCCATCTCTGTTACCCCAGTCAGCATCCAGCCAACTTCCAGAAATGTGAGCGAGGCTATCCAAGTTTAACTAACCCAAGGGCAATCTGCCAGCCAGAGCTACATTAACAAAGACAGCCATGGCTAGCTGAGCTGGCCCCAACAAGAAGGAAATAACCACCAGGATCATGAGCTACATTAATGGGTGTTACTTTTTAAACCATTAAGTTTAGGACAGCTTTACACATGGAATACATAGCTGATTCAAGCTTATCCCAATTTTTAAAGAATTATTTTATTTGAAAGGTAGAGTTAGAAAGAGAGAGATAGAGAGAGAGAGGGAGAGGGAGAGGGAGAGGGAGAGAATCTTCCAGCTACTGGTTCATTCCCCAAATGGCTGCAACTGCCGGGGCTGGGCCAGGCTGAAGCCAGTAGCCTGGAACTGCAACCTAGTCCCCCATCTGAGTGCAGGGGCCCAAGCACTTGGGCCATCTTTAACTGCTTTCCCAGATGCATGAGCTGTATAAGAGGAGCAGGTGGGGCTCTAACCAGTGCTCTAACCAATGCTCTAACCAGCATTACAGGTGACGCCTTAACTTGCTATGTCACAATGCCGGCTCCAAAAATTAATACATTCCTTAAAATAAATTCTGGTAATATTTATATTTCCCTATCTGGAAGATGGTGATAGTAATAGTATACACCTGAAAGTATTGTGAAGCTTGAATGAAATACTAAATCAAAGAAGTGTCACAGTCCATATAGGTTGATATGACAATAACATAAACAGGATCACTTAAATATACCACAAATTTATTTCTCATAGTTGTAGAGGCTGAGACATCCAAGATCAAGTCATCAGAAGATTCTGTATCACGTGAGGCCCTGTGGGCGATCTTGTGAGGCTGTCTGCTTAGCCCATGCAGTTAGCTGACTGCTGGCAGGTGGTGGACCTCCCAGGCACATTTCTCCCCACCCCTGCCTTCTGCCAGTCAGGTAAACTGCTCTGGGGTGTGACTCAGGCCCACCTGGAAAGCTGTCCCGGCTACATGACCGTCAAGCTGATTGGAGAGGATATTGGCACCAGTATTGCTTCTGTCCTATAGCTAGTGTTCCCGAGTTAGTTACGCCCCTTCTGCTTGCCCTTTAAAAGTGTACATGGCTGTGAATAAAGTTGGACATGTTCACCAAAGCCTGTCCCTGGTGTTTCTTGTGGGAAGAACATTGTTGCCCTGCTCTCCCTGACAATGTGGCCTTGCAGGACAAGCCACAAGGACCCACTTTCTAGTTGACAGACGGTGCCCCCTCACTGTATTCTCATAAGGCAGAAGGAGTGAAAAGGCTTTCTGAGGCCTCACGAGCAAGGTCATTACTCCCAATTATGAAGGCTCGTCACTCACGACCCAATCACCTCCTAATAGTATCAAATTGGGGGTGATAACTTCCACACATGAATTTAGAGGGTCACAAATATTTGAGCCATAGCAAGAAGTAGAGGAGTAAGAACACTTCCTGTTGGACATTACACATTGAATATATGTGTCTGTTATGATAATAATTTTCAGTCAAGAGGATTTCATTTCTGTAAAAAATATAGTATTAACTATTAAATAATAGAGATTGTTATTTTGACATGGAAATCATGGGATTTACCTTTGTTTCTACTTATAAATTTAAAAAGTATTTTTCAGAAAGAATTTTTGTGCTTTCTTACTATTTTTTAGATGAAACTGAGGTGAAGTATACATATGAAACTGTTTTCACAACTTGTCTAATTTAATTTTACACTTCTCTTTTGATAAGTGGATATTTCATGCCAAGGTACAGGCTAAGTATGTGTGAATTCTAATCTAATACAGTATTAACATTTCAAAAGAAATGTCAAAGTAAGTATCCAAGAGTAAGCAGCTCAATCTTTTTTATCTTTACCCAATCTTTATCACTTACATACATCCCTGAATAACAAGAAAATGGCAAATTTTATGTTGGATAAAAAAAAATTATGGAAAACAAGTGGCTTCTATTATAGATCGTACTTTTAGTCTATTGGGTCATTGCATTTCCCCTTTGGAAAATCAGAATTTATTCTTCATTTTCGGGGATTCCAAGGCTGGTGTTGTTATTAGTAGAAATTGTGAAGTTATTTCACAAGTGTGTGTGAAACACTTCTGCGCATTAGGAGGCAAAGCTTTAGCAGCATGAAGATGATGTCGTTCCTTCACAGCACTTAGATTTCAGTCAAAAAGACAAAATAAAAAAATAGTATATAAAAATAAAAATAGTATACTTTCTGATGAGAGTAGGTTCTGTGAAGAAAATAAAACAAAGCAATGAGGTGGGAACAAAAGGAAGATGCCATAAGCTGATTAGGGAATGTTGTTAGGAGGAGCTGACATTAAACAGAATGACTGAAGGAGTTCATTGTTTGGGGTCAAGATTATTGCAGGCTGCAGCAGAGTGCTGGGGATGGGTAGAATGGCCAGAGATCAAATAAGAGACGAAGGTAGGGTTATGAATAACATGAGCTGACTTGCACTTTCAATCACCTGGCATGCTTGATGGCAAGAACATGACAATAGGGTAGCATTTTTAAAAATCAATCACTCAAGTTCCCTCTTAAAAACTAGGTATGGGTGGTGAAAGAATAAAATAAACACATAACAGCAAAAAGAAAACAAGAACAGAAACAAGGGTTGGTATCTTCAATGCAGCTGGGTAACAAGGAATTCTGATGGCCCTGGGAAACGGACAGGTAAAGCCAAATCACATAGTGGAAGCAGCACCCAGAACTGTATCAGCAGCTGGGTGGAGTAGTGAAGAGAAAGGGAACTTTGATGCCGTCTAGAGGCCATGCAACACAGAGTTGCTATCACATATAAGAACTGATCCCCAAGGGAGAGAGCATCACAGTAAACTGGTTGCTGGGCAATAGAACCTGAGCATAACAAGCACAGTTTGAAAATATTCTGCAATAACTGTTGAAATCTTTACTTAATGTATGCTAAACTGATCTTCTGTAGATAAAGAGAATCGAAAATGAATCTTGATGTGAATGGAAGGGGAGAGGGAGTGGAAGAGGGGAGGGTTGCGGGTGGGAGGGACGTTATGGGGGGGAAGCCATTGTAATCCATAAGCTGTACTTTGGAAATTTATATTCATTAAATAAAAGTTAAAAAAAAAAGAATTGCCATATGTTCCAGCAGTTCTACTCCTAGGTATCTACCCAAAAGAATTAAAAGCAGGGGCTGAAACTTACGTGCCAGTATTCTTTGCAGGATTGCTTACCCCGGCCAAAAGGTAGAAACAACCCAAATGTCTATCAACAGATGAATGGATAAAAAAATGAAATGTGGTATATCTATAAAATAGAATGTTATCCAACCATAAAGGGGATGAACTTTGAAGACATGCTACATGATGTAAGCCAGACACAAATATTACATGATTTCACTCCTAAGGTAGCTGTACCTCAAATTCATTGAGACAAAGTAAATTAGAGCTTAGGATATGGGAGGGGGGAATGGGGAGATATTTCTCAGAGGTTACAGAATTTTTAATTGGGGTAGTGAAAAGATTATAGAAATAGATAGTGGTGATGGTTGCACAACATTGTAAATGTTATTAATTCCACTGAATTACTTAAAATGTCAAACTTATGTTATGTGTGTGTGTATTCTACAATTTAAAAATAATGTAATAGGCCAAAAACATTGTATGTTCACCTTAAATAGTGAAAAAAAAAAAGAAAATATTCTGCAACAAGACAACAAAAAGTAGCTCAAGTCCTTGAGAAACTCAGAAATACCCAACAAATGCATATGTTTAATAGGATAGATTCACTGTGAAGGAAATAGTAGAAGGTGAAATCCAAAGTGAATAGACTAAAAACATGAGAGATGTTAGGGGAAACTATTCCCCAAGTGGGAAAGTGAGGGTGGCATGGAAGGCAGATGTCCAGAGGAGGGAGGTTTTGAACGTAGTGTAAGAGTAGCAAAGTACTATGTTCAAATGGGAGGACACTGCTTTGGAGGGCAAGTACATGAGACTCTGGAGAACACTGAGGTAGAAGCAGGGAGCCCTCCCAAATCAAGCAAATTGTTAATACTGCATAGTAATGCCAAAAGAGAAAGTCCTGGAACTACAAATTCTTGCTCCCACGTGGGAATCTCTTTCTAGGGCATCCTTTCTCGTCAAACATAGAAACAAAAAGGATTCTGGGAGGACCACATTCAAAAACACTGCAAGGAAAAGAATTCATGAAAATAAATGTTTAACAGTTAATGAAACAAACCAAAAAATATGGCCCCAATGAACTTGAAAACTGCAATGTAAAATTTCAAAATTAGTTTAGAAATCAAGAAAATGACCAAAGCCCAGAGAGAACAGCCTAAATCCTAAGTACAAGAGTTCAGATATGAGCTGGATGCCTCCTTCCTTTTTGTTTCCATCCAACATTTCAGTCCTATGGCCACAATACGGGGAAGACTGAGATACCATTCACACCTAAGTGGGGAGGGATGTTCGCAGTTGCCCAGAGTGAGATATGAGTGCCTCAGTAGGATAATACTCATGTCTATGTTTGGGAACAACCTATAATGGCATGTTGCAGACCAAGAAGGTTTAACAAGGTATCTATGTGGGGGAGTGGCCTAGTATGGGGAATCAGACACTACATGGGGTAAGGAGGGAGTCCATGTAAGAGGAGCGGCCCAACAGAAGAAGTAGGGAATTGTGGAAGGCGTGCAGGATACATTTATGGAGAATTTGCCCAGCAAGCGACCAGAAGGCAGACAGGGTAGCTGTTCAGAGGATGAAAGTATTTATGCATGGGGTATCTTGGCATGGGATGGCAAAGCCCATCAGGGAAAAAGGGTGTCCATATATAGAAATAGCTTGCTGTAAGGTGACAGAGTTCCAGTAGGATGAGCAGAATATTCACATAGAGGGGAAAACTGGCATGAGGAGTCAAATTTCCGTCAGAGTAAGAAAAAACGTCTGAGTGGGGAGGAGGCAGTAGTGGATTATGGAACGTTGATAACTGTATTTTGGGGGTCAAGTTTCTCATTGTTTATGGAGGATTTAATAAATATAAAGAGGGCAAAAAACCTAGATTTGTGATGTTGGATTGTAAAAGGAGACAGTGTTCTCAAGATGGATGGATGGATTGTGTATGTTTGCATATTATCTAACTGTTCAGAGAGGACCTGGGAAATTGACATCTCAATAGCAATAAGTAAGGCACCGATTTTTACTTCTAAGTACATTTTTCCAGTGAAAGTAGCAGAAGCCATTGAAAAATGACTGATATCAGGGCCACTGGAGGGAACATACAAGATGAGCTTGGAACATCTTGTGCCAAAAAGCATGGAGGTGCTCAAATAATGGTGGGGCATGTCAGTAGGACAAAGATGCCAGCTTGAATGACTTCCCACTGGTTAAATTGAGGACAATTTTAGGAACAAAATAAATGACAGTAATGGATTATAGTCCATTGAATAAGCTAGGAAAACAGGGGCCCATAAAAGAATATAAATGAATAAATGATTTAAAAGCTTGATTAGGAATGGGAAATTTAAGTAATTTCAAGTTGTTTCCCCAGAGAGATTATTACAAGGAGAAATAAGCAATTTACAGTGAAGAAATTTGGGAGGCACTTAAATTAATCAAACGATGGAAGTGAACAAGTCAAAATCACATCCCACCTTCTAGGATGTGATAAGAAAATATAGAATCACCTCTGGATTTTCCTACTGGAGATGTACAACCTAATAATAGTAATAAATCTAATAAGGCAGAAATACCAGATAAACTGAATCTGTACTACATTCTGTGAGATAACTGATGTGTAGTCTTCAAAGTTGCAAAAGTCAAGGAAAGAGGAATAGTTGCAGACTAAAGGAGACTAAGGAGACTACAAATAAATGCAATGTGTAACCCTGAATTATATCCTTCCATTGTGAGAAAAACTAGTAAAACTTGCATGAGATCTGAGGAACAGCAATATATTTATATTCACTTCTGGACTTCTGGCTTTGATTATGTAAAAGTACCCTTTCTCGTAGAAAACATGAACTCAAACAGTAGTTCTAATAGTCCAGGGATGCTTGGGGGTCTCCAATAGTGTTTCAGAGATTCTGTTAGGTTAAAATAATTTTCAGGCTGGTGCCACAGCTCACTAGGCTAATCCTCCACCTGCGGTGCCAGCACCCCGGGTTGTAGTCCTGGTTGGGGCGCCAGATTCTGTCCTGGTTGCTCCTTTTCCAGTCAAGCTCTCTGCTGTGGCCTGGGAGTGCAGTGGAGGATGGCCAGGTCCTTGGGCCCTGCACCCACATGGGAGACCAGGAGGAAGCGCCTGGCTCCTGGCTTTGGATCGACGCAGCGCCATAGCGGCCACTTGGTGGGTGAACCAACAGAAAAAGGAAAACCTTTCTCTCTGTCTCTCTCTCTCTCACTAACTTTGCCTGTCAAAAAAAATTTGGACTAATGTGAAGATATTCATTGGCCTTTTCCACTTTTATTACCTCATAAGCATAAAACAGAATTGTTCAGAGGCTACATGATGTGTCTTTCCACACTGAAACTACAAACACCTCTATAATTCAGCTGTAGGAATAAGTTTTTTTTTTTTTTTTTTTTTTTTGATAGGCAGAGTGGAGAGTGAGAGAGAGAGAGAGACAGAGAGAAAGGTCTTCCTTTTGCTGTTGGTTCACCCTCCAATGGCCGCCGTGGCCAGTGCACTGTGGCCGGCACACTGCGCTGATCTGATGGCAGGAGCCAGGTGCTTATCCTGGTTCCCATGGGGTGCAGGGCCCAAGGACTTGGGCCATCCTCCACTGCACTCCCTGGCCACAGCAGAGAGCTGGCCTGGAAGAGGGGCAACCAGGACAGGATCTGGTGCCCCGACCGGAACTAGAACCCGGTGTGCTGGCACTGCTAGGCGGAGGATTAGCCTAGTGAGCCGCGGTGCCGGCCGTCCAATTTCTTGATGTAGGCACCAATTGCTATAAATTTTCTTTTTAACACTGCTTTTGCTATATCCCAGAAAATTTGTTTTTTTATATCATCTTCATTTGTTTCCAGAAATGTTTTGATTTATCTTTTGATTTCTTCTATGATCCACTATTCAATTAGGAGCATGTTGGTCTGTCTTCATGTTTTTGTGTATGTTCTGGAGATTCCTGATTTGCTGATTTCCAGCTTCATTGCATTGTGTTCTGAAAATATGGATGGTAAATTTTGATTTTTTTGAATTTGCTGAAGCATGCTTTATGGCATAGTATGAGGTCAATCCTAGAGAAAGTTCCAATCACTGGGAGAGAAAAAATGTGTATTCTGTGGCTATAGGGTGGAATGCTCTGTAGATATCTGCTTGGTCTGTTTGGTCTATGGTGTCAATTAACTCTGTTGTTTCCTTGTTGATTTTCTGTCTGGTTGATCTGTCCATTGCTGAAAAGTGGGGTATTGAAGTCCCCATTACTATGTGTTTGAGTCTATGTCTCCCTTTTAATCCCTTAACATTTATTTTAAATATCCAGGTGTCCTGTAATTAGGTGCATATACATTTATAATAGTCACATCTTCGTGTTGAATTGATCGTTTAATCATTATATAGTGTCCTTGTTTGTCTCTTTCAATAGTTTTTGTTTTAAAGTCTATTTTGTCTGATATTAGGATGGCCACACCAGCTCTTTTTTGGTTTTTGTTAGCATAGATTATCTTTTTCCATCCATTCACTTTTAGTCTGGTGCATCTTTGTTGGTTAAGATGTGATTCTTGTAGTCAGCAAATAGATGGGTTTTGTTTATTTAATCCGTTCAGCCAGTCTGTGTCTTAACGGGGGAGTTGAGACCATTTACATTCAGGGTTACTATTGTTTAGTACCAACTACGCCTTGCCATATTTTCATAAATAGTCCTGTTTTCATATTTTGGATTTCCTTTGGTACTTTTGCTGGGTCATTTTCTGCATTCATTTTCTTTTGAGGTGATGTTCCTATGTCTATGTTTCTGTGTATAGCACATCCTTGAGTATCTTTTGTAGGGCTGGGCCAGTAGTTATATATTCTTTTAATTTTTGTTTGTTGTGGAAGATCCTTATTTTTCTTTCATTCATAAATGGGAGCTTTGCAGGGTACAATATTCTGAGTTGACAGATTTTTTCTCTTAGGACTTAGAATTTATCTTGCCATTCTCTTTTAGAAAGTAGAGTTTCTGATGAGAATTCTGCAGTGAGTCTAATTGGACTTCCTCTGAATGTGTTTGGTGTTTCCTTGGTGCACATTTTAAGATCTTTTATTTATGTTTTACTGTGGAAAGTTTTACTACAATGTGTCATGGTGAAGATCTTTTCTGGTCATGTCTATTGGGAGTTCTGTTTACTTCCTGTACTTGGATGTCTCTTTCTTTCTCCAGACTGGGGAAGTTTTCTGTTATTATTTCATTAAGAAGGCCTTCTAATCCTTTCTCTATTTTCATGCCTTCTGGAACTCCTAGGATATGTATGTTGGGTCATTTGATAGAAATTTGTAGATTTCCAACTGTTTTTTAGTTTTCTAATTTCTTCTTCTTTTATTTGGTCTGATTATAATATTTCCAGAAACTTGTCTTCTTGTTCTGATATTCTTTCTTCTGTTTTACCTATTTTGTTGCTAAGGCTTTACACTGCATTTTTTTATTTGATCTACTGAATTCTTCATTTCTAGTATTTCATTCTAACTTCTCTTTAATATCTCAATTTCATTTAGATACTGAATTTGCTTCTGATTGCTTCCAAATAATCTGACAATTAATTTTCTAAATTCTGTTTCTGGCATATCCTCAATCTCTTCTTTACCTTCTATTATTTAAGAATTGCAGTGTTTCTTTGGGAGGCTCATAATATCTTCCTTATTCTTACTTAGGGACTTTCCTTTGTTTTCAACATTTGTGTATTTTTTTTTTGTCTGGCTGTTTTCTGTTTGTGTCTTCATGCTTGTGGTGAGATTTCCCTCTGCTATAAGCTGCCATGTGTCTGTGTGTTGCAAGAGGAAGCATGCAGCACTGTCTCATGGAGTCCAGCTCACTTCTTAATCGTGATGGGGGTGGGTATGAGCTCTGGTGCATTAAGCTCCACCTACTGTGGCCCAGCTCAGTTCTCACCAGTTCATGAAATGAGCTCAAGTTTTCCTTATTTAGGAATTTTTCCTTGTTGTACAGCTTGCATGGTGGCGAGGAAATTACTCTGAAATATTGTGTCCTCATTCCCGGGTGTGAAATGTGGTGAGTTGGCCCCCACAATTGATGGGCATTTGCCCATGAAGCAAATGTAGTAGCCCCTTGCTTACATTTGAAAAATCAATATGGCTTCTCCCAGCCAGCTGCAGGTCCAGTTGAGGGGAGCAGGGAGACATAGATGGGCAGGGATGTGCCAAACTTCTCCATTTGTTCACCTATACCTTTCTTTTCTTCCAATGTGTAACTTCAAACACAGTTCACCAAGTTCCCCCTCCCGTCTAACTCGGTCCACTGAGGGGTGGCACCAGCCTTCCTGTTCCATGTCTCCACCACGCCACTGAATAGGTGTTTTTTATATGAAGATTACTTGCCTCACTCATAGAATTATTGGGGAACATTTCCAATTCTGTAGAGTAGTTACATAAGATTGGAATGAACTGTGTCTTGAATTCCTTCATACTTCATCTACCTTTAAAATAATCTGGATTCAATATATTCTATGTGGAACAATGTAAATTATTTATTTAATTTATTTAATAATTGTAGGGCTATTTGGAGGTTGGAGGTTCTTTTTGAAGTTTTTGAAAATCACAATGATCTAGAAATAGTCTATGTCTCTTATTATGAAAATTCATAGGGACAAAGTTGTTCACAATGTTTTCTTAGTTTTTCGAATCCTTTTTTATATCTGTAGCTATACTCCTCATTCCTAACACAGTTGATTCACTCTTTTAAAAATAATTTCGACTAGACTATATATCTATTTTATGTTTTATCAAAGATTTCATTTTTGGCTGTATGGATTTTCTATTATAATTTGTGATCTTCATTAACTTTTATTTGCTACTATGGGATTATTCTATAATTTCTTGTAAGACTTCTTAAGTTGGCATGTAGCTCATAAGTCATCAGCATTTCTTCTTTTATAATATGAGTGTTCAAAATTTCTAAGTTTCCCTTATGATGCTTTCACAAGGTTTGAAATTTAATATCATTTGTTCATTTTAAGTTAGTATTGTGGTATCTTTCAACTCAGTTTGCATGAATTATTTAGAAATGTGTACTTAAATTCATAAATATATATGCAAATCTTTTGTTTTCAGAAACTGTTTGTATTATGATGCTTAGTTTTTGACATTTGTTAAAGCTTGTTTATCACCAAGTCAGGATCAATTATTATCATTGTTTCATGACAATCATATATAATGTCTAATCACTGGATATAAAGTTATATGTAGCGTATCAAATTAAGTTTTAAATTCATCCATTAAAGCCTTCCATTGATCAAAGTATATTGAAATCTGCCAGTTTTTGTGAACTTATATTTTTTCTTGTACTTCTATTAAATACATGTATATTAAATGATGCATATTTTTTTTTTTTTTTTATTTTTGACAGGCAGAGTGGACAGTGAGAGAGAGACAGAGAGAAAGGTCTTCCTTTTTGCTGTTGGTTCACCCTCCAATGGCCGCCTGCGGCCGGTGCATTGCGCTGATCTGAAGCCAGGAGCCAGGTGCCTTTCCTGGTCTCCCATGCGGGTGCAGGGCCCAAGGACCCGGGCCATCCTCCACTACACTCCCAGGCCACAGCAGAGAGCTGGCCTGGAAGAGGGGCAACCAGGACAGAATCTGGTGCCCTGACCAGGACTAGAACCCGGTGTGCCGGCGCCACAAGGAGGAGGATTAGCTTATTGAGCCATGGCGCCGGCCGTATATTATATACTTATATAATTTTAAGTGCCCACATGTTCAGAATTTACATATTTTCCTGGTGAATTGAACTTTTCATCACTTAATGATTTTCTATATCTTCACTAATGCCTTCAGTGTTGAAATATATTTTGCCTGATACTGATAATAGCTACTTCAGATTTTTTGGTCTAATATAGCTCAGGTATGACTTCTATTATTGCTCAGGTATAACTTCTTTGCTATGTTATATTTTGTGTGCCTTTATTTATAGATGGGCTGGATTTGTTTTCCTGTCATCTAACAACCTCAACGTTGATGAATTCAGCTAATTTATAATTTTTTGGTTATTATGTATTTAGATTTTATTCTACTGTTTTACTTTTTGATAAGTATTTCCCATTCATTTTTTAATCTTTATTCTTCTTTGGTTCTTTTTTTTTTTCTTATCCCATTTTTTTTTGTATATATGCCTTGGAGTTTACATGTTTTTATTCCTTCAGTACCTTTAAAATTTTATCATATATTTTTTAACCAAAGTCAAAACTTAAAAATATCATATCTATCCCCTTTCAGAACAATTTTAACATTACAGAACACTTTAAATTCAGTTATTATTACTAATTAATATCATCACCTGTGGGTTTTTTTTTTTTTTTTGACAGGCAGAGTGGACAGTGAGAGAGAGAGAGACAGAGAGAAAGGTCTTCCTTTTCTGTTGGTTCACCCCTCAATGGCCGCTGGGGCTGGCGCACTACGGCTGGTGCACCGCGCTGATCCGAAGTCAGGAGCCAGGTGCTTATCCTGGTCTCCCATGTGGGTGCAGGGCCCAAGCACTTGGGCCATCCTCCACTGCACTCCCAGGCCACAGCAGAGAGCTGGACTGGAAGAGGAGAAACCAGGACAGAATCCAGCGCCCCGACCGGGACTAGAACCCGGTGTGCCTGCGCCACAGGCGGAGGATTAGCCTATTAAGCTATGGTGGCACTGGCCGATCACCAGTGTTTTTATTATTTTTGTTAACTTTCCAATTCAGGTATTATTATTTCCTTCAGACCACTTTTACTTGTATTTGCATACATGTTTTCTCATTTCATTGACTCACCACTCCTGTATCAGAATGGCCTAGGAACATTTTAGGTTCAAAATAGTCCTTGAGATTTTCCTTTTCTGTAGGCCTCCTGGTGGTAAATGCTCTTAATTTTCAACTACAAATGTCTTCAGAGTTTACTTTCATTTATTACAAATGAGTTCTTTAGGCCATAATTTTAGGTTGACAGCTACTTTATGGCTTCCATCATTTCATTGATAAGTCTGCGATCATTATATCTATCTTTCTTGTGGTCCATCCTTTCCACCTACCTTGAAAATCTTCTCCGTATCGTTCAATTTCACAATATTGAATGAAATTCAGTGTGCATTTTTATTTATCCCCTTGGAATACAGCATGCTTTGCTGAACTTGTGAATTTGTTATTACCAGTTCAGGAAAAAAAAATTCAAATATTTTTCATCAAAACTTTTCCTCTCCTATATTTTCTTTATCATTTCATCCTGAGTCTCTGATTAGGTTAACCTTCTCATTCTGACCTTTAAATCTCTTCATGCCTTCCATACTTTTTGTCTCTTTGGCCCTCTGTGATAAACTTTGGAGAATTTCTTCAAATCCATCCTTCAATTGATCAATCCTTTATCTGTGCATAATCCACTCTTTAGCACATTCACTTAGGATTTCAAAAAATAATTTCAAGCATTATATTTCCATGCCTAGAAATGGCATTTATTTTTCAAATTTGCCTGTAATTTCCTGATAGGCATTGTTTCATTCATCTTCTTGATTGAGAATTTTATTTCTTTAAATATTTTGTGGATATTTTGTTTTACTTCCTATTTCCAGGTACTATATCTATATTCATTGGAGGCTAAATGCACATCTGTTATTTTTGCTAATTACAGTGGTTTGCTTTTCAGAGTGTTTAGAAATCATTTATTAGCTCATTGCTTGATTTTAATCTACGGAAGACTGTCAATCTAATCAGGGAGGTTTCCTGCAGGGGGGATTTGTGTCTGCTCTCAGCTTCCAACCCAACACAGAGCCAGGGTACAGTGTCCCAGATAGCACTGCTATTATTAACACCTGCACTTCTAGCAACACCGACTCTCCTGTCTTGTAACACGTAATCCTTTAGAGAGATCAGGGGTCACTTGCTGAAAGAACATTTCCTATCCAGAACATGTTCCTTCTGCTGCAGAGATCTCTCAGAGCACCTCAACTGACATAATATTTTGAGGTAAAATATATGTTTTTGTATAAATATATACTCATAAAAATTTCACTAAAGAAAACAGTTTATTAGGGCCCAAATAATTTGTATCCTACTTTAGATGTACCCTATCGAAGTTCATGGAAAATGGAATTAAAAGATAAGTTTATTTTAGTGAAATATTTACTGTTTTGAAATCCATGCACACAGGACTCATAAAAAATGTCAATGGAAAATGTGTATATGAATAAAACTATGTGTGCATTTAAAATGTTTTGCACCAAAGTAAACCTATCTTTTTAATTTTATTTTCCCATAAAATTTGTGAAGTACTCTCATAGGTAGAGTAATAATAAAGTACTTTTACTTGCATGTTTATATCTTGTAATATATATACAATATTTCAACTAATTGTCCTGAGATTCATATAAATGATGAATAAGCTTATTCACACAATGAATATTATTAAATATATTATTATATATATTAAATATATTATTATATTATTATTATAAAGAACACAAGAAATTTGTAGAAGTTTGGTAATTTTAAAAGAGTTCCAGCTTGCTATGACATTCAATAAAAATGATAATCATGTTCAATAATCATACAGTGTGTTTTGTATATAAATTCTCTATCAACATGATTTGACTAAAGATAGCAAGGAGCTAAACTGTTAATATAAAGAGTCAACCAGTGTTGTGTCTTATCAATAACTTTAGGAGAAATGTTATCTGTTTTTCCTTCCATTTACAACGCAAGCTTATATGAGCCTCTTTTTAGTTTGCGTATCTGCTTTGTTGTCTAGTCACAGAGCTCATGTGCTCTGGCTAGTATATTCACTTCTACTCAAATATTAACAGTGTCTTTCCAGTTCACCCACGTGTTGAGGCAGAAGTGCGAGTCAAATAAGGAAAAATGAGCCACAGAGGCAACTCTATAGACTTTGCATTTTCTTAATTCCCCAAGGTCAAAAGTCAATGAACTTTTCCAAAGGTATGGGAAAACATATTTAAATAAACTCCATTTCCCTGAGCAGGAATTTATTTCAAAAATTACAAAGGCTAAGACACCATATGGGGTAGGGGAACCAATATTTATTGTGTGCTTTCTATGTTCAAGCTCATCTTCTCTCCTTTAATCCTAGGAATTGGTGTTCTGATTTTCACACTGATGAATACAGTGTGAATACATCTAATGAAAAGAAGTGCTGCTGTGGGATACAAACGTGGCTGGTCCAAAGCCTGCCTTTTCCCATTACATGCCCAGTTTTTGTGTTTACTGCTTACATCAGAAAGTTGTAAGGCATCAGCACAATGTGCTGTCGACCGAACTGTCCTGAGTATCACCGGAGTTTGAAAGCCACTAAGTGGGCTCTTTTTCAGGTATTAGCTGTAACCTTTGGGTATTTATTCTGATTGCACAATTAGCCTAAAGATAGTTGGCTATGCTTAGATGTTGAATGGCCTCAGATGGAGATGTAATACAGTTCCCTTCTCTAAACAACTTATGATCAGCAGCTGCCTTTTTGAAAATGCATCCAGCCAGGTAAGTTCTGTTGTTTCCTGGCCGATTAGCACCACACTCAGCCTGTAATGCAGAAGACTGAGAATGCTGGAGTTCTGGCAGCTCCTGGACCATAACAGACCATGTCGGTTGGCTCTGATTTCAAACATTTATAATCTTTTCTCTTGCTCCCTCTGCACAGTACAGGAGAGAGGCTATCAGCCAATTTCTCCACCATTTATAGCAAATCCCAAGGCTCCCTCGTTTCCAGCTGCTAAGCTGCCTGGGCAGACTGTATTACTAAATTATTGTATCTTTTTGGTAGACTGCCTGATCTGTCTTGGCATGCACTTTGCATTGAAAGAAGCTCCTGTTGCAAGCAAAGGAAGCTAGCTACACTCACCCTTCCCACACGCCTTTCCTCTGTTAGCCTCAACCACTAACTTCTTTGTTTCTTATGTATAAACCAAGTTCATAGGGGCAGTTTCTCATCTATCTCTGACCCCCTGGGGAGTAAGGGATTTCAAAGGGAGTTCTGTGCTAGCAGTAATTCCCATAGCCTAGAGCCAGATGAATAAATGGTCTATAGTGAATAACTACATTTGGAACCAAGAGATTTTATTCTTCTCTTACCAAAATGTATTTCTTTGTAATACTGCAGTCACTGTTACCATGTATTTTCCCAAACAGAAGAGACTGTATTGGAGGAAGAGAGAAAAGAGTCCATTTAACTCAATTCTGTTGTTTTCAAGAGCCTTGGTCCCTTGGTTTAATTTATTTAAAAAAAATGTTCCCTATTTTTATACTATCCAAACTGATTTTTGAATGTGAACAAAGGAATTGTTCTGGAGAAATGTAACAAACAAACAAGAGGATCTGTGTTCTTGAAATGAAAAAGAAAATAATTTTATAATATAAAAGGAGAAACATTATCTTTAATTACTCACAAATGAATAATTTCTGATTCAGTTTTCAAAAGATATACCTTGAATTTGAACTCAAAGTTACCCAAATATTCCTAATAAAAGCTCTGGGAATGTAATGTTTTCAAATGTATCCTGCAATTTTTCTGTTCTTGTTAAGCAATGAGCAGCCTAGATTTTTCTTGCATGCATTTCAAGAGATGTCTCATTTCAAAACTGAAGACCCTATTAACAAGACACACCATAGAAAATATATAGAAATGTTAAAGACAAATCATATCTAGTGGTTTATCTTTTAAATCAACATTGCTGTTGCTATGGTGAGAAACTATCCAATGTAAAATAAAATCTTCTGTAAGGGTTTGATGCTATAGCCATGGCAACAATGAGTGATGCTCAACTCTGCTAATGTTTCCATTTGATCCAGAGAGAACTAAATGTGCTTTAAAATGCATGTAAGATGGCTTGGAAAATTGAGACTTTAGTGCTGTCTTTCACACAGCTCCTCAACCAAAGATATTGCAAAAATAGCAGCCAGGAAGCCTAACCAAAGGGTCTATGTTTGCTGGGGTTTTTCATGATCACGGAGGCTGGAGAGATGCACTTTAGCTGAGATGATGGTAAATGGCATTTTCATTTAGCAAAGTGCTTCACAGCGATTTTCTGGTTGGGACATCACGTAAATTTCCATGGATAGGAGAAAACTGAAATGTAATCATATTGCTATTTCTACCACTTTAGCACACAGAGAGACATATTAACTTAAAATAAGAAAATATGGAAATCAATGTTCCGGTTTTACAAAAGAGGAGATAATTCTAATCTTTCTCTTCCTAGTTTCTTAATTCTACTCCAAACAGCCTTTGTTCTATATTTCTCATTGAAATGTTCCTCATCAATATCAACAAAGTCTCCACACTGCTAAAATGGATACTCCTAATCTTCATTTTACCAGACCTATACCACTGATAGAGATTATCACCTCTTCTGGAAGAAACACTTTAATTTGGCTCCCAAGATAACCACATTCTTCTCATTTTCATTCTACTTCACTGACTCTCTTTCTCTTTCTGCTTTGCTCATTTTTTTTTTTTTTTTTTTACATGTCATCAATGCTTCAGCATTTGAGTGCCCTTGGGCTTGGACTTGGATCTCTTCCTTTTTCTGTTTACATTCATTTCTCTGCTGGTCTCATCATCAAATCTCAGGGTTTAAAATAGCAAAACAATGACAAGTCCCAGATGTTTATTTTCAACTTGACCTCTCCCCTCAACTTCAGACTTGTATACCCAATGGTCTTTATACATCCTGTATTCTCACAGCCCATACCTAATCCTGCAGCAATTTCTGATGTCTCAAACTGTAAATTAAACTTGAATCTGCTCATTTCTTTCTCATCATTTTCCTCTGAATGGGTGCAATACTCTCCTAACTGGTCTCCTAGCTTCTATAATACTCAACATAGAAGTCAGAGTTGTCCTAGTATAAATGTTGGATTACGTTATTCTTCTGCTCACAACTCTGCACTGGTACCTCAGTTCACTCCGAGTAAAAACCGAAGCCCATATAATAGCCTGGGAGGTCATTTGAAATCTCAGTCCAGTAGACTCTCTGATCCCATTCTACAACACAAGCTCCTAGAAGCCTCCTTTCCCCTTACATGTAGTCATGTTAACTCTTGCTATTCCTCCAATGAACTGGGTAATTTTCTAAGTCACAACCTTTGTGCCTGTTGTTCCCTCTGTCTGGAAAGCTGCATGGCTCCCTTCAATTTCTCTTGGAGTGTTTGTCCCTGATGAGGCCTCCATGGATCTATTTAAAATGGATTCTATTTAAAATGGAAACCGCTTATCCTCATCTCCTTCCCTGTTTTGTATTTTCTTCACGCCACCTATCAATATTAAAAACATAAGTTTTATTTATTTGTGCTACTTTCTCCAAACAATATATTTTATAGAGATCTTTTTACATATGCATCCAGAGATTAAAGCAAAGCCTGAAATGTAGTCAATAATAAACATTCTTTGAATGAATAAGATAAAGCAACTTATAGATATTTGTATAGGAAAAAAAAATCCTAGGATACATACCTATATATTAACAATGCTTAATAAGTTATTTAATAATAAACTTTTTTCTTTTTATAAAATATATGTTCATTATACTTATTAGTGAATACAGAGAAAAGAGAGAAGTAAAAGGTACATCTAATCTCAACATGTAGTAATAATTACTATTAAAATTTTCATATTCACATATGTACTTGTATTTTTTGTCTTCTGTTTCCTAAACATATGTATACTCCCCAATGAGACTGGTATCACTCTGTGCTTTTGTAAATCTTTTTAAAAATTTAAATATCACCTAAAATGAGGACATTTTATTTTAATGATGCTATAGTATCAATCCCTGAAATATTCAAATAACTTATTTTTTTTTTTTTTTTTTGACAGGCAGAGCCAGACAGTGAGAGAGAGAGACAGAGAGAAAAGTCTTCCTTCTGTTGGTTCACCTCCCAAATGGCCGCCACGGCCGGTGCGCTGCGTCGATCCAAAGCCAGGAGCCAGGTGTCTCCTCCTGGTCTCCCATGGGGTGCAGGGCCCAAGCACTTGGGCCATCCTCCACTGCCTTCCCAGGCCACAGCAGAGAGCTGAACTGGAAGAGGGGCAACCGGGACAGAATCTGGCGCCCCGACCGGAACTAGAACCCGGTGTGCCAGCGCCACAGGCGGAGGATTAGCCAAGTGAGCTGCAGCACCGGCCAAGGGAAAATTTTTTATAGTTTTACTTTTATTTTATTTTATTACTTTTATTTTCAACTCCGACCTATTTACTCTTTTGTGAGAGAATCTCTTTACTCTTCTTACAAGCTAATATAGCTAGTATTACTGAGTGCTAAGTGCTTTAGATGTGTTATCTTGTTTCATTCCCACGCTACTCTGAAATATCATGCTATTCACATTTTATAGGTGAGAAGCCTAATGCTCAGGTGTTATGTAAATACCCAGGGTTTGCACAGCCACTCCGTGGTGGAGCAGCATGGTAACAGGGCACTCATGCACTCGACTGCTAAACCATTCATTCACATTCCTCAACTCAGAAAACAAGTATACTTGTTATCTCTGTTCCCCCAAAGCTCCCATCCATGCCTGTGCCCTGTTTCTCAAAGAAAAAAAAGTAAAATGTTTATTTTAGAGGCAGGGTAAGGATGAGAGTGAGGCAGAAAGAGAGGTATCTTCCATCTGCTGGCACCTCAATTCACTTCCGTAAAAGTGAAAACCTATATAATAGTCTATGAGGTTAAATATGATCTCAACTCTGTGGATGCAGTAGCAAGGGCTGGGCCAGGATGAGGTCAAGAGCCGGGAACTCTACTGGGTCTCTCACATGGGTGGCAGGGAACCAAACCCTTGAGCCATTACCTGCTTCCTCCTAGGATGCATTACCAGGAAGCAGGATCACAAGTGCAGTGGCTGGGACTTGAATTAGATATGGGATGAAGGCATTCCAAGCTGCAGCTTAACCCACTGTGCTACTACATGTGCCCCTCAAATCATATTAATCTTGGGCTTTGGGTAAAGTGTTCATAGTATATTATGCATATTTTATATCTTCTGTTTTAATTTCTTTATATTTTAAGTGTTTTACAATCATGAGAAAAATTATTTGAAGATGTGTTTTATATCTTAGAGCTGTCATTTTACATTCCAGAATCTTTCAGACTAATACTTTCCTTGCCTGTTGTTGAGAATTTATTATTCATCATTTGATCAACTGAAGTATATTTTTAAGCAATTATTTCGTAAAGATAGGCTGTTTTCCTAAATACATACCTAAAAATGACTTACTTTTTATTATCGTGGACATCTTGGCTAGACACATACTCTCAATTCTTGAGTCTTAATCCATTTTTCCCTAAAACTTTTATAGACATTTCCCCATTTACATCTTGGTACTTAGAGTTGAACAGTATCTGATATCAGGCTAAATTTTATTCCTTTGTAAGTAAGCTCTTTGTTATGCTAATGTCTGTCTAGATTCTCATGGAACTCTTTCCTTATCCTTGAAATTATAAAATATCCAGTGAAAGTGTATTTCTTTAAGAATTTTTCCCTATATTCCATAAATTTGAGATTTATTATTCAAGAAATTTTTAGCTCACAAAGAGAAATAAAAGTTTTTTTTTCTATTTTCTCTCTTATTAATGCTTGTAGATCAGTATTAGGCTATTACTTCTGAAGCGCCTATCATCTGCATACTGGATCACTTGTCTCTTTTATGTTTGATCTTTGATAGTTTTTCTTTCTTTATACATTTCTTCTGTCTACTGAGCATCTTGCGCTATTCTTCTGCTTCACTGACTGGGTTTCTTATGAGCTGCTGTATTTTTTTGCCTCTGATTTTTTATTTTAAAATTTGTATGAATTAATTTGTATTTATTTGAAAGGCAGATGGACAGAATATGTGTGTGGGGGGTGTGTGTGCTGGTGGTGTGTGTATCATAAAGAGAGAGAGAAAGAAAGTACCCATCTGTTGATTCACTTCCAGAATACCCACAACAGCTAGGGCTAGACCAGGGCAAAGCCAGGAACTCGGAGCTCAATCTTGGCCTCCATCTGTGGCATGGACCCAAGTGTTTGAGCCATTACCGGCTGCCTCCCAGGATGTGCATTAGTAGGAAGCTAGAAGCAGCAGAGAAAGGCCTTGAATCCAGGTGGGTGTGCCAAGCAGTATTTTAACCACTGTACCAAAAGCCTGCCCCTTAATTATTAATTAATAATTAATTATTAATATAAAGAGAACAGATTTCATGTATTTTACAGGTACAGTTCCAAGAAGACAACCATACTTCCCTTCCTCTCCCATCTCCCCTTTTCTAATTTTAATTTGACGTGCATATTGGTAAACTATATAAAGCCTTTATGATCATACAGTTTTAAATTCTCATAAATGACTTTTCTGCTTTACACAGCATTAGTCTCCTGAACATTGTTGAGATCCATTTGACATTTAGTATTTTGGAAAATCTTTTGTCTTAAGAATAATTTTATTTCCTAGGATAACACTGTCTAGATATCTCAAAATAAACCTTCCTTGTTAAAGTATTATTTAAAATATTCAGTTCTTTTCCCTTGTTCTCACTTTTGAAGAGTGATTTCTTGGCTTGTCTACTCTGGAGAATTGAGATGAATTTTCTCAGAGATTGAGGGAGTTCTTTCTATCTCTTGGATCCATAAGATGGAAGAAGAGAAAAACTTAAGTGCCAGTTCTACCGTATTGCAAAACCCCAGGGATGTCCATTCACAAAATACAAATGTGCCTCCTAATGTTGTGCATGGTGGCGGCCCTATTCACTGTGAATTTACTTGGCTAGCTTAGAGTAGGGCTGAATGATGGAATATTCTCCAACAATTGAAATGTTGTATATCTGAATTGCCCAAAAATGTAGTCACTGGCCACATATGACTATTATGCATTTGAAAAGTAGCTTATGTAAATCAAGAATTGAATTTTCAATTTCATTTCATTTTATGCATTTAAATTTTATTTTAGATAGTCACATGTGGTAGTGGCTATTGTAAAGGATAAGGAAGTTCTCTAGTATAGTGTTTGTCCCCAGACCACCAGCAACAGTATCTCCTAGAAAATTAACAAAAATGCAAATTCTTAGACCCTGCTCTAGAGTATTTGGGGATGGGACCGCCAATCCATGTCTTAACAAACCCTCCACTGGTCTACTGATAAAAGTAGAGGAGGACTAGAACTAATTTAATCACAGAGGAAGTTTTTTCCTGTGTTCCAATGTTTCTTTTTCTGTATTTGAGTGAGCAGTCAGGAGCTAACTTGGGCAGTGCCCTAATTCTTTACTTGCCACAGTTGCCTTCATTAAGAACCGACTGTGACAATGTCTCCCCTAAGTGTAAGTCAAGAGCAAGCCTGTTACATGATTCTTGCTTGCTTATCTCTGCCAAAAATCAAAATATAACTACTCAGTTCTCCTATGCCATCTGGAGCTCTCTATATCCTGCTTTTGCCTGCTCTCTTGTCTTGTAATATCTATCACTTATTTCTGTATACCTAACTTCTACCTATTCTCCAAGGCTCAATGTTTTTATGAGAAAGGGTTTATTCTATCTCTAAGGTACATAAGACTTAAAGATTAATTTCATTTTTTATTTGAATGGTAGACAAAGATGGACAGAGGGGTTAGCAGTGGGTTAAACTCATTTGTGATGCTAGCATCTGATATTGGAGCACTGGTTTGAGCTCCAGCTGCTCTTCTCCCAATCCAGCTCCCTGCTAATGCAACTGGGAAACCAGGGGATGATGCCTAAGTACTTGGGTCCCTGCCACCCATGTGGGAAAACCAAATGGAGTTCCTGGTTCCTGGCTTTGGCCTGATACAGCCCGGGCCATTGTGACCATTTGAGGACCACTAGATGGAAGCTCTCTGTCTCTGTTTCATTCTCTCCCTATCACTGTAGCTATGTAAACTGGGAAAAATTTATAATTGCAAACTTCAAGAACTGTGAGAATCAAGGGTATGGATCCACTGATGAAAACCAGAAAGAAAGGGGGCCGGCATTGTGGTGTAATAGGTTAAGAGGTCATCTCCAGCTCCCAGCTAATGGTCTGGAACAAACAACTGAACATGGCACAAGTGTTTGGGCCTCTGGAACCCATGTGGAAGACTTGGATGGAGATCCTGGCTCCTGGCTTTGGCCTACCTCGACCCTGGCCATTGTGGCATCTGGGGAGTGAACCAGTGGATGGAAGATCTCTCTCTCTCCTTTTCTCTGTGTAACTCTTTCAAATAAATAAATAAATTTTCACAAAAAAAAGAGAGAAAGGAAGGCTGAAATTTTAAAGGTCACTCTCATGACCTTTTCAGTAGGGAACTCCATTTGCGACATTTAGCTGTGTCCATTGAATACAGTCTAGCTTGGGGAAGAGAATGAAATTTATTTTCCTTAGTAATTTATCATACATAAAATCAAGTATCATTCATTGTGTTATTTAGTGGCTTGCTGAAAAGCATTACTAATAACAAGCGAGTAATTCAATGCTATTTTAAAATCAGCTTCCCATTGAAATCAAAGCTCCCAAATTATTTATTAAAATACATCCTCTCATCCTTATCTGAGAAATAGCTCCTAAATGAACAGAGAATACCTTTGCAATTTGAATTTAACAGATGATTATTTGCCACTAGGGCAAGTTAATTTAGACTATGCAGTGTTCGGTTCATATCAAGAAAACACATTTTTATTTGGTTGTTTTAAATATTATTTTCATGGTTATATTTATGTAGAAAAATTATCTATGGTTTGCAGATAAAAGAAAGGCATCAAATGAGCAAATTATGGCATTCATAATTAAAAGCTTCTTATATCCTATCTCCAACACTGCGAAAGGAAGCCATGATTATAACATAAAATTGAATATGTTTATCCTAAAAGCACATTGAACAAATACTTAGGGTTTTATTAATTTATTTGACATGGAGTCAGTAGTTGTTTTTGGTTACATGTTTTCATTTAAATTCACCAATTTAAAAGCTTTGTTCATGTTTTTTAAAAACGTGTTGAAGTGAAATGGACACTATGAGAAACAGTGACTTGATCAGCCCTTGTCCTGACTGTTGATGTACAATGTAATACTTTATCTCTTTTAGTATTTTTTTGTCCTACTTAATACTATTGGTTGAACTCTGTAATTAACACACAATTATTCTTAGGTGTTTAAATTTTAACTGAAAAGTGATCCCTGTTAAATATAAGAGTGGGAATAAGAGAGGGAGGAGATGTACAATTTGGGACATGCTCAATTGGACTTGCCCCAAATGGTGGAGTTAGAAACATGCCAGGGGATTCCAATACAATCCCATCAAGGTGGCATGTACCAATGCCATCTTACTAGTCCAAGTGATCAATTTCAGTTCACAGTTGATCACACTGATAGGTCTAAGAGTCAAAGGGATCACATAAACAAGACTAGGGTCTGCTAATGCTAACTGATAGAATTAAAAAGGGAGAGAACGATCCAACATGGGAAGCGGGATACACAGTAGACTCATAGAATGGCAGATGTCCTAAACAGCACTCTGGCCTCAGAATCAGCTCTTAAGGCATTTGGATATGGCTGAAGAGCCCATGAGAGTATTTTAGGCAGGAAAGCCATGACACTCTGAAAAAAAAAAGGAAGACCTAAATGAAGATCTCTGTGAGTAAGATCCCAGTGGAAAGAAGGAGGTACGTTTCTCTGAAGGGAGGAGAGAACTTCCACTTTGACTATGACCCTGTCGGAATAAGATTGAAGTCGGCAAACTCAAAAGGCTTCCATAGCCTTGGCAACTCATGACTAGAGCCTAGGGAGATTACTGTCACCATAAACAAGAGTGTCAAATTGTTAAGTCAACAACAGGAGTCACTGTGTACTTATTTCTCATGTGGGATCTGTCCTTAATGTGTTGTCCAATGTGAAGTAATGCTATAACTAGTACTGAAACAGTATTTTACACTTTGTGTTTCTGTGTGGGTGCAAACTGATGAAATCTTTACTTAATATATACTAAATTAATCTTCTGTATATAAAGATAATTGAAAATGAATCTTGATGTGAATAGAATGGGAGAGGGAATGGGAAATGGGAGGAGTGTGAATGGGAGGGAAATTATGTGGGGGGGAAGCCATTGTAATCCATAAACTGTACTTCGGAAATTTATATTTACTAAATAAAAGTTTAAACAAAAACAAAAATAAATACTGAAAAAAATAAAATAAAAATGTATTTTACATAGGTGATATCACTTGATAACTGAATGGGCCATTATTGTGTTCATTGGAGGTAAATATATGGAGGCATTTCAAATGAGGACTTGTGGCATTAAATCAAATGAGAGTGAAAAGTAAATTTTTCTGGCCGGTGCCACAGCTCACTAGGCTAATCCTCCACCTGCGGCGCTGGCACCCTGGGTTCTAATCCCAGTTGGGGCGCTGGATTCTGTCCCGATTGCTCCTCTTCCAGTCCAGCTCTCTGCTGTGGCCCAGGAAGGCAGTGGAGGATGGCCCAAGTGCTTGGGCCCTGCACCCGCATGGGAGACCAGGAGGAAGCACCTGGCTCCTGGCTTTGGATTGGCGCAGTGTGCCGGCCATAGCAGCCATTTGGGTGGTGAACTAATGGAAGGAAGACCTTTCTCTCTGTCTCTTTCCCACTGTCTAACTCTTCCTGTCAAAAAAAAAAAAAAAAAAAAAAAGTAAATTAAAAAAAAAGATAGCTACAATTTCAAACATGTAACAGAGAAATTAAGTTGATTAACAGAGACTGGAGTTAAAGTAAAGAAGCCTATGACGGAGCTTGACAGAGGGCCAGTTGTGTTAACTAACGGAGTTTGAAGACGTAACTGTAAAATAAGGCAGTGCTTGATTCTTCCGTCTCACTCATGCTGACCCCAGACCCATCTGGTTTTATCTACTAAATGTTACTTTTTTAAAAAAGATTTATTTATTTACTTGAAAGTCAGAGTTACACAGAGAGAGGAGAGGCAGAGAGAGAGAGAGAGAGAGAGAGAGAGAGAGAGGGAGAGAAAGGTCTTCCATCTGATGGCTCACTCTCCAATTGGTTGCAATGGCCGGAGCTGCACCGATCTGAAGCCAGGAACCAGGAGCTTCTCCCGGGTCTCCAACATGGGTGCAGGGGCCCAAGGACTTGGGCCATCTTCTACTGCTTTCCCAGGCCATAGCAGAAAAGGAGCAGCTGGGACTCGAACTGGCGCCCATATGGGCAGTTCAGGCCAGGGCATTAACCCGCTCCACCACAGCCCCGGCCCATCTCCTAAATGTTACTAAAATGCAATTGCTTCACTCTTTCCCACTCATAGTTGGCTCATTTTCATTACTGAGGTCTCAGTTCAAATGTTACTGCCTTGGAGATGCCAAGTCTGATCCCTGATTTCAAGAAATCATTCTTTCCAGCTCTTACCCCATTGACTCCTCACTGGCTCCTACCTCCTCCAATCAGTTACTCTCTAATGTATCATTTCCATTTCCCTGCTTCATTCTTCTGAGATTACATACATTTGTTGCTTCCTACCATCTGTCTCCTCCCTCTCCAATAGAATGTGAATTTTATGAGGGCAAGGTTTTCATCAGTTGTATTAATTGCTGATTCTCTAGTACCTAGGCTTGTACCTAGGTACTATGTGGAGAATACAAGAAATAACACCTAATTCAGGTTCTTATAATGATTTGCCTTGGCAAGTATAAGAGTTCCCTAACTGGTCTCCTTGCCATTAGCCTTAACTTACTCAAACTACTTTCTGCACTTGGTTCACTGTAATGTCAATCTAATCATGTCATTCCAGTCTCAAAATTCCTCAGTGACGCCTCATTATCCAAATGAATATTCCAAAAATATAGAGTGGTATCATTTTAAGTAGTTTAAGGAATAACATTTTATCATAATTTTATTTTACCAATATTTATTTTCATGTGTATTTTAATAAATCAACCAGAGTAGGTGTTCATGATTTTACAGATATTACTTAAGATACAGAAAATAAAAACTACAAATCTATTAACAGACAAGAAAAAAATGATGGTGCTGTCCCCAAATGAGTTTTGAATACACAGATCTAAAGGATAAAGTATTCTCTTCTATTTCACAGTCTGTGCCTCCTTTTCCTGTATAACACCCACTACTTCTTGCTTTGTACTTTTTATATTGGTAAATTCAAGCCATTTGCAGCATTCCCAATCAGCATATTATTTACTGATCCCTGGCTTTAGTTTAGCTGTCTCCTCTCCCCAGAATGCCTTTGGTTTGCTCCCTTCATGCTGCTGCTTGCTACCCTAGTTACCTTTTCTCCTTTAGATCCAGCTCATTGGTCACCAGCTTCATCAAACCCTGCTTGCTTCCCCATGAGGACTTGGTTAAATACTAACTCTTTTTGCAACCCTAATAATCTATGAAAACTTTTATCTTTGTGCCTGCTCATTGAAACATAATCATTTGTGTATCTATCTTCCAAGCGAAATGTTCCTGAGACAAGGATAAATTTTTTCTTTAAATTAGTATTTCTAGTTTCTATCATACAGCCTGATATCATACGCCTGATACAGGCGTTCAGTTTAAATAGCTAAAGTATTGAGAAAAGAGGTCATGACATCAATAATTATTAGTTGAGTGTTTTCTCTGAGTACTTACTAGTGCATATTATTCACTTAATCAATCAACAAGTACTTACTGAGTAACTACTAAGTGCTAAAAAGTACAGGTACTTAAAACTAGAGTTGTTGAAGAGATGAATAAAAATATCCCTATAACATGGCCTGCTAGAACTTGTTGGTAGAAAAATAGGGTGAATCGTGATGAGGGCAAAGACAGATTAGGTAATGGATGGAGGTAACAGTTGAATTTATTAATTAGAAGTGTTAAATTTCTTCAGAGATGGTACAGCAGTCCATACTTACCCATTCAAATATTTGTGTGGGGTAGAGGGCTAATAGAATATACAGTTGTGAAACTTCCAGATTATCAGGTATTCTTTCTTTTGTCTGTTTATTAGGAGATGGAATCAATGATTTTCAATGCCTACCTGAGAATACCTCAAAATGGGCTAGGCAAATGACTGGAAGGAACTGGGTCAATAGTCCCAAGACAACTAACCTGGGATAAAGAATGGAAATTAGGAACTAGAGCTCCTAATGTTAGATAATTTGTGTAACAAGCAGATTTTCTTGTGTGAACCAGACACCGAAGATTCAGAGATTTCTAAGTTTTCCTTCAGATAGATTGCATATTTCTTTTAAATAGATTGCATAATGTAGTCATACACAATGACCCTTGATGCTTGTAGTAAGAATGCTGTTGTCTAATTTCACAAAGCTATCACAAGAGTTACATTTTTAATAAAATATTTCTTTATATGAAAGACAGGGTTGGGGAGAGAGAAAGAGAGAGAGGAAGTGAGGGAGGGAGGAAGGAAGGAAGGAGGGAGGGAGGGAGGGAGGGAGGGAGGAGGAGAGGGAGAGAATATGAATGAACTTTCCTTTCACTAGTTGACTCTCCAAATGCCCACATTAGCCAGGACTTGACCAGGCTAAAGTCATGAGCTAGAGCCCCATGCTGGCCTCTTATATGATTGGAACTGAAATACATTAGGTCATCATCCGCAGCCTTCCTAGGCACATTAGCAGGAAGCTGGATTAGAAGCAGAGGAGCCAGGATTCAAACTGGCACTCTGATATGTGATACAGGTGTTGCAAGCAGGGCCTTAATCCACTGTGTCACAATGCCCATCCTGCAGGGATTAAATCTTTACCAAACATAATAGACAATGGACATGTAAACAGGACACTCTTCAGAAACCTTAATCAGTGTTTATGGAATAGCATTTTAAAAGCCAGGCAATAGGTATTTCTGGGAAGATGGAACAGTAGGGAGTACCAGAAATCTGTCTCTCCACTTAGACAACAATTACATTGGAAGCATCTGTCTGATATAATTATTTTGGAACTCCAGAGTCTATGGAATGCTTGAAATTTCCAGGGGAAGGCTCAGATAGTAAGTTAGTTAAATTTAGCCAATTTCAGCTCCTGTCACATTAGCACCTACTCATTCTCTGTCCTTTAACCCCATGATAGGCAGCTATGGACCTATTCTTGAAGCAGTTTTGACACAGTCTGTGGGCCAAAAATAAATCAAAACAACAACAAAAAATCTTGGATTTGTGCTCTGGTCACTAACTGCTACTTTTGATGGGGCAAAGAGGCACCAGTCATTGTTGTTACATCTCTCCCCATTGTTGTAAGCCCCTTCTCCATCTGTCTGAAGTGACTATTAAGAGACTTTCAAGGCCATCACTCTCCTTTTCTTTTATCTTCCATTTTTATCTTTTTACCCTTTTGGGAGTTAGAGATTGAAGCCTAGGACATTCAAAACAACTGCATGGACAGCTGAAATTATAGTCACTGTACAGGCCAAAGAGAGGGCTCAGGTTCACAAAAGACCTTATTTAAGTTTATATTTAAAGCTGATCCCCTAGACACAGCCAACAACAACAACAAAACAAAAACAAACAAATAAAAAATCCAATAAACCCTGAAGAAGCGGAGAAGTAGGAGGGGGGGCTAATTATCAGAGTTATCACATTGTTAGATGCAAATGTTGAGTTTTCAATGAAACAATAAAGATAAGCTATGCAAAGAAACAGGGAAATATGGCTTCTTTAAAGGGAAAAAAATCACTAAACTTCCCTGAGAAATATCTGATAGTAAATGTACTAGAACAAGATTTGAAAAAAATGAATTAATGATATTCATAAAACTAAAGAAAGTAATGGAAAAGCACAGAATATGACATATGAACAAAATGGAAAATCAATAAGAAAGATAAATATCTTAAAAAGAATACAAAGAGAAATTTTGGAGCAGAAAATACAATAACTTAAATGAAAAGGTCACTAAAAAGATTTAAAGGTAAATTGGAACAGGCAAATAATAGAATCAGTGGACTTGAAGAGAGGACAATGAGAATTACCAAGTCTAGAGGAACTGAAAGAAGAAAGCTGAAGAAAGAGCAAACAGAACATAAGGGTCATAAGGCATGATATCAAGTGGACCCCATATGCATTATGGGAATTTCAGAATGAGAAGAGAGGGAGAAAAAGGAAGAGAATATTTGAAGAGACAATGGCCGGAAAACTACCCAAATTTGTAGAGCAACAAGAATGGGCCAATAAACTCCAACTAGGATGAACTCAAATCCACACTGAGATATATTATAATCAAACTGCCAAAAGACAAAGAGAGGATTTTGGAAGGAGAAAGAGAGAAGGAACTCCTCATAAGTAAGGGATCCTCAACATGATTATCAACAGATTTCTCATCAGAAACTTTGGAGGCCTGAAAACTGTGTGATGATATATTCAAAGGGCTAAAACAAATAAACAAATGTCACCCAAGAACACTACATCTGGAAAAACTGTCTTTCAAAAATGAGAGGGACATTCTCATTAAAAAAAAAAAAGAAAAATACACGTGGCTGGCGTTGTGGTACACTGTCTGTGATGCTGGCATCCCATATGAGCACCTGTCTGAGTCCCAGCTGCTCTGCTTCCCAGCCAGCTCCCTGCTAATGGGAAGGCAGCGGAAGATGGCTGAAGGGTTGGGGAGGTCCAGATAGAGCTCCAGTCTCCTGGCTGCTTCTTGGCCCACTCCTGGCCATTGTGGTCATTCGGGCAGTGAATCAGTGGATATCTGTATGTATGTGTGTGTGTGTGTGTGTCTGTCTGTCTCTAACTGCCTTTAAAGTGAATGAATGAATGAATGAATGAATGAATAAATAAATCTTAAAAAAAAAGGGGGAATTTGTTACCACTTTTCCTTCCTTGCAGGAAATGCTAAAGAGAGTCCCACAGAGTAAAATGAAAGGCCATTACACAATAACTTGAAGCTATACAAAGAAATAAAGACCTCAGTAAAGGTGAAAAACAGGCAATTAAAAAACTAGTATGATTGGAACATCAGCTGTAACTTCACCTTTTGTTTTCTACATGATTTAAGAGATCAGTATTTTTTTTAATCATTGGTCTAAAAGCTAGCATTATTGCAACTTCAGGTTGTAATACTACATATTTTTTCTACATCATTTGAGAGACGAATGTATTCAAAATTATTCATTTATGTTTTTGGACACCTAACATATAAAGATTTAATCAGGCAGGCATTTGGTATAGTAGTTACAATGCTGCTGGGGACACCCACATCAGAGTGCCAAGGTTTGAGCTCTGGCTCCGCTTCTGATTCTAGCTTCCTACTACTCTGCACCCTTGGAGGCAGCAGGTGAGAGTTCAAGTAGTTGAGTCCCTGCCACACACATGGGAGACACAGATTGAACTCTGGGCTCCTGGCTTCAGTCCCAGTTGATAGAGGCATTTAGGGAGTGAGCCAGCAGATGGAACATCTCTGACTGTTCTCTCCCTTCCCTGCATCTCCATCTCTATTCCTTTTCTTAAGAAAATACTTATTTGAAAGGAAGAGAGAAACAGACTTTTTAACGACTGGTTTATACCCCAAGTGGCTGGGATTGTCCAGGTCAAAGCCAGGAGCCCAGAAATCTACCCAGATATCACACAGGGTTGGCAGGGGCCCAAGTACTTGGGCCATCACCTGCTATTTTCTAAGGCATATTACCAGGGAGCTGGATTGGAAGTGGAGCAGCCAGCACTTGAACTGGCCCTTCACTATGGGATGCTGGCATCTCAGGTGGCAGCTTAACCGGCTGGACCATAACTTTGGTCCTATCTCTCTGCCCTTTAAATAAATAAAAATAAATTTTAAAACTTTACTTTTGCACCACTAACAACTGAAAGTGGTAGGAATGGAGCTAGTAAAGGAGCAAAGTTTTTGTATGTTATATAAATTAAGGTGGTATAAAGTGAATTAGAGTGTTATAGCATTAGGATATTAAATGTAATCCTTCATAAGAACCACAAAGAAAATAGCTGAAGAATATAAACAAGAAGAAATGAGAAAGAAATATAAATGCTTCACTATAAAAATCCACTAAACAAAACATTAATACAAGAAATAAGGGACAAAAGCCGTAATGTATAAGAAAACCAATAGCAGAATGACAGATATAAGCCCCTATTTATCAGCACAGACAGATTTGTTTATGATTTTTCAACTTGATTATGGTACAAAAGTAATACCCTTTCAGTGGAAACTGTTCTTTCAATTTTGGTCTTTTCCTAGTTAGTGATAAATGGTTTGACACTTTCTCACAATTCTGAGAATTGGCTGTGAGCTGCAGCTTTCAGTCTATCACACAATCTGGAGGATAAACAACTGACATTCTACAGGACACTGCTGTGTTGCTAAGCAATGGTGTTAAGTACCTTATGTGTATTAAATGAATTTCAAACAATATTTTCAACTTACAATAGCTTTATTGGTTATAACCCATTGTAAGTCAAGGAGCATCTAACCAAAAGACATAGATCCACAGAATTGATAATAAATATGGTCCAACTGCATGTTCCCTATAAGCAACTCAATTTATATCTAAAGATATAAATATGTTGAAAGTGAAGGGGTAGAAATGGAAATATGATACAAATGGTAACCAAATGAGACATGGGGTGGCTGTACCAATATCAGACCAAAAGTTTTAAAATTTGAAAAGCTTATGAGATAAAGAAAGACCTTATACATTAGCAAATGGTTCATTGTAGCAAGGATATAGAACAATTTAAATGTTTATGTACTTAATAGCAGATCATCAAAATATACAAAGCAAAAATTGATGAAATTGAAAGGAGAAATAGACAGTTTTATAATAATAGTTGGAAACTTCAAACTCCACTCTCAATAATGGATGGAACAAATAGAACACAAGTAGGAAAACAGAGAACTTAACACAATATACCAACTGGATTTAATGGCATATACAGAACACTTTACTCACCAAAATACATTCATATTTTTATCAAGTGCACATAAAATATTTTCCAGGATAGAGCATTTTGTATAGGACAAGTTAAGCCTCAATAAATTGACAAATAGATGTCAGATATCTTCTAATACCACAATGAAATGAAATTAGGAATCAGTAACAGAAGGAAAATTGAGGAAGTCAGAAATTTGTGGTAATTATACACTTTTAAACAATCAATGAATCAAAGAAATAATCACAAGGAAAATTAGAAAATACCAGAGATGAAGGAAAATAAAACCACAATATGCCTAAACTAAGGGGGCACAGTGAAAGCAATGCAAAAAGGGAAACTTACAGCTATAAATGAAAATGGGTAGGCATTTGGCCTAGCAGTTTAGATGCTAATTAGGATGCTTGCATTCCATATTGGAGTAATTGTGGTTAAATTTCTGCTCTAGCTTCTAATTCTAGCTTCCTGCAAAGGTAGAACATGTGAGAAAGTGGTGAGGGCTCAGGTAGTTGGGCTCCTGCCAACCACACTGGAGACATGGATTGAGTTTCCAGCTCCTGGGTTCTGACTGCTAATCATTGTAGGAATGAGAGGAGTGAACCAGAGGACAGGAGCCCTTTATCTCTCTGCATCTTAAGTAAATAATTTTTTTTCAGCAAAAAATCTCAAATCAGTAACCTACCTTTACAAATTAAGAAACTAGAAAAAGAACAAACTGAACCCAAAGTCAACATAAGGGAGGAAATAATAAAGATTAGAGCCAAGATACACAAAATAGATTATAGAAGAATAAGAGAAAGTCAAAGAAATCAAAAGTTGTTTCTTTGAAAATATCACAGAATCTATATACCTTTAGCTCATACAGTAGGAGAAAAAAACAATTAACAAAATGAAATTTAGGGATATTTTATTGATTCTGCAGAAATAAAAAGGAATATAAGAATATAATATGTACACTCTACTGTGCTTTCTAAAACAAATAGATTGGTATTTTATACCATGGGAGGTGGGAATACATTCATCACTCCAATTGGACAGGAATAGCATCTGAACCTTATTTAATTTCCTTTGGACAGTCATGCATGTTCTCATATATCTTCCTTAGTTCTATACTTAGAGAAGTCAAAATCATAGAAACAGAAAATAGAATGGTGGTTGCCAGGGGCTGGAGGGAGGAGGAAATGGGGAGTTATTGTTTAATGCGCACAGGCTGCATGGATGCACAACAATATGAATGTACTTAATACAAGTGAACTGTACAGTTAAAAGTGACTGTAAGTTTTATGTATTTGTATTTTTACCATAACTTTAAAAAAACAATAAAACAAATCTAGGCAAGGCATTCAGTAGTTTGGGGCAACATAGAAACATATATTAAAAATATACCTGGATTTGTTTTAATCAGATATGGTAAGACAGCAGGCACAGAAATCACTGTCATGAAAGAAGAAGTTTAAATACACCGATCAGTAGCAACAAAAGGACTATGTGAGGAAGATTATGGGATAGTTAGGAAGTAGAAGAGAAGGCTGAGAATGGCCCAGAGTTTCATTGGTGTCTGCACAAAGGAGTAGACAGGGCAAGGTACCGTGTGTAAGTTTAAGCTTGGGTAGTTTGAATAATTTGGCATGCTCAAGGCTATAGAGGGGGTCCCTAGTTGTTTGGAAGGATAATTTAGAATAGTTAATATTGACTTTGCATGTGAGAGTTTGATAAAGATGGATGGGAGTGTGACCTTGGGATTGGTTGGTTTGTAGGAGTAAATCAAAGGCATACTCATAGGAGAATTATTAGCTATCTCTAGGAGTTAGCTATCCCTGGGTGGTGCAATGTCTCTAGGATCAAGGCTCCAAATTCCAATGTATCAACAAATGGAAAATAAGAACACAGTTAGTGCAGGTTAGGTCAACTTGTAGCAATTTTAAGTATCCAGTTTAAGTACAGGTATAGGAACAGAGCAGATTTCTCTTACTATTTATTTCTCTAGTACCTTCCAAAAGTAAGTAATAGGATAAGAATCTTATAAATGGTTGAGCAAAAGTTTCTTTAAGATCTTATGATGGGGCTGGTGCTGTGAGATAGCTGGTTAAGCTGCCACTTACAGCGCTGGCATCACATATAGGTGCCAGTTTGTGTCCCGGCTGCCCCACTTCCTATCCAGCTTCCTACTAATGGCCTGGGAAAAGCAGAGGAAGATGGTTCAAGTAGGAGACCTTGAACAAGTTCCTGGCTCCTGGCTTCAGACTGGGTCAGACCCAGCCGTTGTGGCCACCTGGGGAATGAACCAGAGGATGGAAGACCTCTATCTCTCCCTCTGTTTCTGCCAGCAGATGGAAGACCAGATCTCTGTCTCTCCCTCTCTCTCTCTTTTTGTAACTACCTTTCAAGTAAATAAATTTTTTTTAAAAAAGATCTTATAATGGCATAGCTGATTTTTTTCTAAATGTTCCCTACACAAAGAACTATATTAGCAAAGACAATTATCATCTTGATTAATATTTTACTACCAAAATTTGAACTAAATAAAGGAATTTCTTTTGTTTTACTAACTGGCAGAAAATGGGAACATATATACATCTTGGGAGTCCACATTATAACTGTCTACAAGGAGGAAACCTTTATATTTATTCCTTCTCAATGCTATTTTAGTGACTTTATTGTAAACCACTACTAATAATGAAGTAGTATATGCTTCAAAATATTTTCTGTTTATAAAATTTCAATAATCTTTTGAGGTTGCTCACATACTTGTACAATGTATTTGCTATTCCATTACTTATTACAAAGTGCTATCACTGACCATGACAATATCTCTGTATCACCTTATATAATGAGATTAATAGAATCCTATATCACTTAATGATGGGGGTACATCCTGTTAAATGTCATTAGGTGCTTTTGTCATTCTGCCAACATAGACTGTGCTCACACAAACCTAGGTGCTATATAGTCTACCACACACCTAGGCTATATGGCATACCCTATTGTTCCTAGGCTATGAAACTGCACAGCATGTTACTGAAATGAATATTGTAGGCAGTAGTAATACAATTGTAAGTACTTCCTTTTTTTTATTTTTTTTTTTTATTTTTATTTTTTAACAGGCAGAGTGGACAGTGAGAGAGAGAGACAGAGAGGAAGGTCTTCCTTTGCCGTTGGTTCACCCTCCAATGGCCGCCGCGGCCGGCGTGCTGCGGCCAGCGCACCGCGCTGATCCGATGGCAGGAGCCAGGAGCCAGGTGCTTTTCCTGGTCTCCCATGGGGTGCAGGGCCCAAGCACCTGGGCCATCCTCCACTGCACTCCCTGGCCACAGCAGAGAGCTGGCCTGGAAGAGGGGCAACCGGGACAGAATCAGGCGCCCCAACCGGGACTAGAACCCGGTGTGCCGGCGCCGCTAGGCGGAGGATTAGCCTAGTGAGCCGCGGCGCCGGCCAGTACTTCCTTTTTCTAAACAGAGAAGCACAGGAATTTTTCTGCTCTATTACAATTTTATGGGACAACCATTGTATATGTAGTCCATTGTCAATCAAAACATTGTTATGTGGCACATGACTGTGTTGTGTAATTTTCCAACTAGTCATATACCTTCTAATTTAAAATGATATGAAAAACTATTGTAAGATTCTCTTCCAATTGCTTATTGCTGTGTAACAAATCACTCCAAAATTCAGTGTTTTAAACAATAATTTTATTATTACTTCTCATGGTTGTGGGTGTTTAATGGGTTCAGTAAGGAGGTTCTTACTGGGGATCTCTTATACACTTGTGGTCAGGTGGTAGCTGGGGATGAAGTCATCTCAAAAGCTTCATGAGTTATTTTTGCCAGAACAAGTCAATGGGACTTCTTGATGTGTCTGTTTGCCTTCCTCACAGCATGGTAGCTGAGTTCCAGAAGCTAGTGTATCAAGAGAAGCAAGCAGAAGCTATATTGCCTTTTATGACCTAGTCTTGATGGTCACACAGTGCCACCTCTTTCACAGTCACAGCCTCATCTGGCCACAGAGAAGGGAACCTAGAATCTTTCAGTTGTATAAAACTCCACACCATAAGAAGAGCACACAGGATAAGAGGTTTCACTGGCTGTTGTACAAAACACAATCTGTCAAAATTCACCTTCTGGTTATAGCAATTTAGATTTCTCCCCTTTATAAAATACATTCCTATTCTTCCTGAAATATATTAAATATTAACTTTATTACAATCTAAATTTGAAATCCAGGGTGTCGCAGTCAAAATCAAATCAAGGTATAGATTACAGTCTGCAGGTGAAGTTTTTGGGAAACAGGTCCTTGCATGCCATTCCTCTCAGTCTAAATACTTAAAAACTTAAAAGTCCATTTATTTATTCCCCGCATACCCAATATATATATAGGTAACCAGATAGGCACTTACATTACAGAGAGAGAGAGTGGAAGGTACAAAGAATTTATTGGTCCATATACATTCTGAAACCAGCTGGGTACTAGTTGCCAGCTTCTTGATTAGGGTTCAGACTATTGCATTGAAGTTGCGCAGTTACTCCTGGTTCCTCCCTCTGAATAATACTTCTTTTCACACAAGGAAAATTCCTATTCTTGCTTTCTGTTTGTAAAAGCTTAGGACCCAAAAAGTCTGTTATATATTGTATTCTGTCTGCCTCTTTTAGTCTAATGTAGGGATGTTTTATCCAGAATATATTTTTCAGAAACGTGGGATTTGGGTATAAACCCCCATTGCCAGTCTACTCAAGATGCTTTAGGCTTCCACTAACACTTGGCCTTCTTTACTTTCACCAAAATTTTTAAAGCCCTTTAGCTTGTCACTAACATTTTTCTGTGTCACCTTGGTTTCTGCCTGCTACTTTGTTGAAAAGCTACCAGCATGTGTTGTAGGATATTATGCTGAGATCACATATCTCTGGGTTTCAAATTTGTTCTAGGCATCTATTGCTATTTATAAAACAATACTTTAAATGCAGTTTCAGTGAGTGGGGCTGGAGTCCACTCATATGTCTAGTGGTCAATGCTGATTTTCAACAAGGTTTCACTTGGATAATTAGAGCCACATGTGGCCTCTCCATATGACTGTCAGGGTTCTTCACATTATGGTATCTGGGTTCTAGAAGTCAATCTTCCAAGAGAATCAGGTATAATCAACATTGCCTCCTGTGACTCAGCCTTGGTGGTCACTAAGTGTTAGTTCTGCTATAGTCATTGGCCATATAAAGAGTAAAAAATAGAAATCTCACCTCTTTATGGGAGAAATGTCAACATCTCCTTGTAAGAAGAGTGTGTAAATAGAAAGATCCTATTGTGGGTAGGTTCATATAGCGCAGGTTCATATAGCTAAACTGCCCTGCCAAATTCACTTCCAATCCCAATTTTCCATGAAAAGAAAGGAAATAATTTTGAGTGGCACTGGCTTATTATGTCAATAATACCAATTTAAAAATCAAAATGAACTTGATGATGCTTTCATGAGAACTCTAGACTAGTTAATCAAGAAGTAAACTTTCTGATGGACAAATTTGTCCTAGATCCAGAACTGTAGGAATATAAAAAATGGATACTGTCTACGTCACAATTACTTAACAGGCTTGCTGTCTTGGTTAGTTTGCTGTTGCTATACCAGAATACTTCAGACTGGGTAACTTACAAAGAATAGAGGTTTATTATTGAGTATATGGTTCTGGAGGCTGGGAAACCCAAGAACATGGAGCTAGTACCTAGTGAGAACCTTCTTCCCGTATCATCTCATGGCAGGACAAAACATGCCTGCTACAGAGAGCTCATCAAGAACTAATAAACCTCCTATATTAATGATGTTTGGAAGTAGGACTTTGGGAGAGGATTGGGCCATTAAAAGGATACTTTTTCGAAGAGAAGAGAAATGTAAGATATAAAATGGGAGGGTTTGAATCTGTGTGTCTATATGAAATAAGGAAGGTAGAATCAAAAATGCATTTTGGGGTTGGTAAAGTGTTCAGTTTTTTACTTTTGGTCTCGTGATACAGAAGACCTTTCTTTGAGTTCCCAGTATTGTTCAAAGGCTTGGGGAAAAAAACATGTAAAATAAGCTATCAGGATCTAGTTCATGATACTAAGAGCCTTCAAATTGGTATGAGTCACTCATTATTGGTATTGGGTCTTGTGAGAATTCATACAAAAATGTTAGTTCTGCATCACTCTAAGATTAAATATACATTTTATGTGGTGGAACAGACCATTGAGAAATTCTGCCCTAGAGACTGTTTTTGAACAAGTCTCATCTGGTAGCCTGAACAATAGATTTTTCTCTTATCAACTCAAAGAATAATTTGAACATGCTTCGTGATCATATTCAGCACATTCACTTGGTTTGCAAGCAAACTGATGAAAGTAATAAAAATCCATAGATTTAATTCTACACTGCGTGGCAGAAAAAAATTATTCAAGTGAGAGTGTCAGAAATCAATTGTCCTCCAAATATTTATATTCCCTTGCATACATTAGATCCTCTGTCATGGTAGGAGCAGTTATCTATCCAGTGATTACATTTTTTCATCCTCCCTACATTTTGTTTATTTATTTATTTGAGAGGTAGAGTTATAGACAGAGAGGGAGAGACAGAGAGAAAGGTCTTCCATCCACTGGTTTATCCCTCGAATGCCTGCAACTGTTGAAACTGGGTCAATCCAAAGCCAGGAGCCAGGAGTGTCTTCCAGGTCTCTATGCAGATGCAGGGCCCAAGCATTTGGGCCATCTTCCTCTGCTTTCCCAAGCCATAGCAGAGAGCTGGATTGGAAGAGGAGCAGTCGGGACTTGAACTGGCACCCATATGGGATGCTGGCAAAGCAGGAGGAGGCTTAGCCTACTACGGCACAGCGCTGGCCCCACTCCCTACATTTAGATGGGATGTTGGGGTAGCAATCTGGCCAAGAGAATGCAAACAGAAGTCATGTCTCCTCTCCGTGTGTGGGCCTGAGCCAGGAAAACCTCCCATGCAGTCCTCTACTCTCCCATCTGCCAGCTGACTAGCAGCTCCCTGACTGAGCTTGGAAGCCACAGTCTGAGTATTCCAAAGGCTCTGAATAGACACCTGCATCCAGGTACTATCATTTGGATTTTACATAGTCAAGAAAAAATTATATCATGTTAAGTCTCTAAAATTTTGGGCATCTGTTTGCTCCCACAGCTAATATTTATTTAACTAGTATGGAGGGAGACAGAAAAATAAGAAATTTCTCCAAATATAGTTTGTTTCCTTATATTTTTTGCATGATAGAGTACAGTCCTTTATTTATGCTACCATCTTTCAATATCTAACAACTTGACATATTTGTTAGTATATACATTAATTAAATAGAGAAGGGAAATGCTTGAAGCATAAATGTGAAAAGTACAGTTCTCTTGAAAATAAGGAAGTGAAAGTGTATTGTGGATGTAGAAAATGTAATTGCCCTAAATATTTAGAAATACCTATGTACTATTAGGCCTTTCTTCTGTTCTGTAAGAACATTACCTTGTATTAACCTAAGTGTTAGCATCTAAGGAACAGAATATTGTACTTTAACCAACTCTGGCTGCCTCACTAGCCTGTAAGCTTCTTGAAGGCAAAGGTCAGGGTCTTCCTGGTGTATCTATTTCTAGGACTCAGCACAGTACCTAAAGGAGTGCGGACCCTTGATAGATGTCTTTTAACTTACCAGGTGACTGCTTTACTAATAGCAGTCTCAAAACTTTCATCAATTGGAAAAGCTAACTGAACTAGATTAAGCTCTATTATAAGAAAAAAGGCTATTGAGATATAATTTACATACCATAAAAATCCATCTGCTTAAAGTGCATAATTCAATGATTTTCAGTATACTTAAAGAATTGTGAAATCATTCCCATAATCTAATTTTAGAACATTTCCATCATATAAAAAAGAAACCTTTTAGCAATCACTTCTCATTTACCCTGTTCCCACCCCTCAGTTACTAATCCAGTTTCTGTCGCTATGGATTTGCCTAGTCTGGACACTTCATATAAATGGAATCATGTAATCTATAGCTTTTTTAAAAAATAGGCATTTCATCTTTTGACAAATGCTGATTATCTTTTTAAACTACAGCTGAATGTTATGAAATAAGTTCTTGAAACTAACAAAAATAGGAACAAGATGGAGTTTTCTCTAACTGTCAGAACTGCTTAGAAATAACAATTAAGGAAAAACACACACAAACCCTATTGGTTCTGTTCCTCTAGTGACCCCTGACTAATACATGACCCAGAACACAAACCTTTCCACAGAAGACCTTTACTATCATTTACTGAATGATTTAAGAGGATCCTAAGAACCTAAGGAAAAGTGGGGCTACACAATGGCAGGTGTCTAGGTCCCTGAATAAATCATGAGAAGAGAATCTTCCATTTAATCTGCATTGACCTGCAATATGGATAAGAGTTGAAATTACGATACTACTGATCCACTGAGATTTGAGGGTTTATCTGTTATGTCACTGGGCATTATTTACTTTAGCATATATTGCAAGCTATATTTTAATGGATTTGAAAGCAAATCCATCCCAAGGCAAAGTGTAGCTAATAGTTAACCATCTCAATAGAATGAATATTTCTTTTCTTGTGAATCTTCAGTTACAAGAGGAAAACCTGAGTCATGTTCTTACAGGGAAGGAAAGCTGTGCCATGGCCGCATGAAGGCCGTACATCTAGTCAGGTAGCTGAATACTAGGGCATTGTTCAGAGTTCAAATCTGACTCATCTAGTCTGGCTCTTCTTAAGGGGCAAAGAACAAATACTCTATGTTGGTAGGTAATTTAAAAAAAAACAGCAAGCACAAGCCCACTTTTATTATTTTTTCCTGACTATACAAATGCCCATAACTAATACACAAAATTTCATATCCTTGAACAAATAAAATAACTTCTGAAAGTAGGAAATATTCTTCCAGAAAGCAACTTCATTAGCAGAGAGCCAGAATTATATAGATTGAACATGGACTTTGGAAATAGGCTGTCACAAGTTTAATTTATTCATCAATTAAATAAGTGTTTATTGGGAATCTACTAATTAAGTCAAAGCATGAAAATGATGATATTGAACTCTATTTGAACTATAAAACTTTGTTTCACATGGTTCAACCTAATGCTAGACACTGTTGTATCTTCTAGGCACTCGGCAAGAATAAAACAAAAAGAAAGAAAATAAGTCAAATGTTCAGTAATAATATGTTCAGTAATAATAAATGCAACTGAGAAAAATAAAGATAAAGGAGATGGGTGTGTTTTGAGGAAAGGAAGTGCTATTTCAGGCACACATCTTTGATAAAGTAATATTTTAGTAGGGAACTGTAGGAAGTGAAGGAGGAAGCCATGTAGCTACCTGGAGGAAGATCATCCTAGGCAGAGAAATAGCAGGTGGAAAGTTCCTGATGTATAACTGTAATTAGAATATTCAAGGCTGGTGCCCCAGCTCAATAGGCTAATCCTCCACCTTGTGGAGCCGGCACACCGGGTTCTAGTCCTGGTCGGGGCACCGGATTCTGTCCCGGTTGCCCCTTTTCCAGGCCAGCTCTCTGCTGTTGCCCGGGAGTGCAGTGGAGGATGGCCCAAGTGCTTGGGCCCTGCACTCACATGGGAGACCAGGAGGAGGCACCTGGCTCCTGGCTGCGGATCAGCATGGTGCACCGGCTGCAGCGCGCCGGCCTCAGCGGCCACTTTGGGGTGAACCAACGGAAAAAGGAAGACCTTTCTGTCTCTTTCTCTCACTGTCCACTCTGCCTGTCTAAAAAAAAAATTCAAGAACAGCAAGATCAACATGACTGGAGCAAAGTGGGCAAAAGAGAGTGGTAAGGGATAAAGTCAACCAAGTAGCAGGGTCAGTTCATGTAAACCTGCTGCATTTCAATGATAAACGAGGTGAAAAGCCTTGGACAGCTTGCAGGAGAGAACTCTTACATGTTTGCAATAGATCACTCTGGCAATACTGTTGAGCACAGGCTATGGGAAAGACCAACTGGAAGCAGGAAATCAGCTAAAAGACTATTACATAATCCAGGTGGGGGAGACTGTGGCCTGGTCTTGGATACTAGATGTTCAGCTAGTGAGAGGTGGTTAGATCTTGTTATATTGTGAGACACAAATAACAAAACCAGCTGATTTACTGGAGGTGGAGTATGAAAGACAGCGGTATGAAGGATGTTCTGAGCAAGTGAAAAGGAGAGAGTTGTTATTAAGTCAGATGGGGGAAACTGTAAGAAGAACAAGTTTTGGGGCTGTGGGAATCAGAAGTTCAGTTCTGGACACATAAGGGCTGATATGCTTATTAGACTTTCAAGTGGAGATGTCAAGTAGTCCAGTAGGTAACTTAATACGACAACTAACTGAGCACCAAAGGGGAAACTTGTTGAAATGAAATGGACACTATCAGAAAAAGTGACTTGATCAGCTCTTGTCCTGAGGGTTGATGTACAATGTAATACTTTATCCATTTTAGTATTTTTTTTTGTTCTAGTACCATTGGTTGAACTCTGTAATTAACACACAATTATTCTTAGGTGTTTAAATTTTAACTGAAAAGTGATCCCTGTTAGGAATTTGGAAAGCATCATGCTGAGTGAAATAAGCCAATCCCAAAGGAACAAATACCACTTGTTCTCCTTGATAGGTGACAACTAACTGAGCACCAAAAAGGAAACCTGTTAAAGTGAAATGAACACTATGAGAAACGGTGACTTGATCAGCCCTCACCCTGACTGTTGATGAGCAACTTAATATGTTATCCCTCTTAGCATTTTTTTTGTTTGTTCTACTTAATACTTTTGGTTGAATACTGTAATCAATACACAATTCTTCTTAAGTGCTGAAACTTAACTGAAAAGTGATCGCTGTTAAATATAAGAGTGGGAATAAGAGAAGGAAGAGATGTGCAATTCAGGACATGCTCAAGCTGACTTACCTCAAACGGTAGAGTTAGAAACATACCAGGGATTCCAATTCAATCCCATCAAGGTGGCATGTACCAATGCCATCTCACTAGTCCCAGTGATCAATTTCTGTTCACAATTGATCATAATGATAGGACTAAGAACCAAAGGGATCACATAAACAAGAATAGTGTCTGCAAACACTAGCTGATAGAATAAAAAAGGGAGAGAACGATCCAACATGGGAAGTGAGATACACAGCAGACCCATAGAATGGCAGATGTCCTAAACAGCACTCTGGCCTCAGAATCAGCCCTTAAGGCATGCGGATCCGGCTGAAAAGCCCATGAGACTATTTCAGGCATGGAAAGCCAAGACACTCTGCAAAAAAAACAAAAAACAAAAAACAAAAAACAAAACAAAACAAAACAAAACAAAACAAAACAAAACAAAAAAACCCTAAATGAAAGATCTCCGTGAGTGAGATCCCAGTGGAAAGAACGGGTCATCAAAGAAGGAGGTACCTTTCTCTGAAGGGAGGAGAGAACTTCCAGTTTGACCATGGCCTTGTCTAAATATGATCAGAGTCAGTGAACTCAGGGGGCTTCCATAGCCTTGGCAGCTCATGACAAGAGCCTAGGGTGATTACTGATGCCATAAACGAGAGTGTCAATTTGTTAAGTCAACAACAGGAGTCACTGTGCACTTACTCCTCATGTAGGATCTTTGTTCTTAGTGTGCTGTACATTGAGATTTAATGCTATAACTAGTACTCAAACAGTATTTTTCACTTTATGTTTCTGTGTGGGAGCAAACTGTTGAAATCTTTACTTAATGTATGCTAAACTGATCTTCTGTATATAAAGAGAATCGAAAATGAATCTTGATGTGAATGGAAGGGGAGAGGGAGTGGGAAAGGGGAGGGTTGCGGGTGGGAGGGACGTTATGGGGGGGGGGCATTGTAATCCATAAGCTGTACTTTGGAAATTTATATTCATTAAATAAAAGTTAAAAAAAAAGAAAGGTAACCAATAAAAAAATACAAAAGTTGCAGAGACCCAGATTAAGAGATACAGAACTCAGAGTCATCAGCATGAGTAACATAGCAAACAATTGAGGCTAGCTGAACTCCAGAAATATGCATAGAGGCTGGTTAAAAACTAAGTCAGTGCATTCTGACGTTTGGGCCAAAGACCCTGGAAAGAAATTAAGGGGGCACTGCAGATGAGGTCAAAGAATCATGGTGGTTTGAATAGAAGTCTTTGTTCTTAAGCAACCTCTTCAAGTTTCAGTTTCCGTGAGTGAAAATTGCATAAAATAATTCGTAGGTCAGAGTATTGCCAGAGGGTGAAGAGGTAGCATGGAAAAACACACACAATGCCTAGAATATCTTCAATAAATGTTATTCCTGATCTTTTTAAAAGATTTATTTATTTGTTTGAGAGGCAGAGTTACAGAGAGAGAGAGGGAGCAACAGAGAGAGGGAACTTCCAGCTGCTGGTTCACTCCCCAAATGGCAAAAATGGCTAGATCTGGGCCGATTCATAGCCAGGAGCCAGGAGCCTCTTCCAGGTCTCCCATGTGGGTACAGAGGCCCAAGCATGTGAGCCATCCTCCACAGCTTTCCCGGGCCATAAGCAAGGAGCTGGATCAGAAGTGGAACAACCAGGATTCGAACTGGCATCCATATAGAGGCTTAGTCCACTACACCACAGTGCTGGTTTCACCACTGACCTTTGGTAATATTCTGCATAGATGCCAAATTTTTAACACTGCTTTCTAATTGCTACCTGCAAGTAATCCTTAAATATGAATCCTATAAGTCAACAGTATGGGCTATTTAAGTAAGAGCCTTATTATTCTTCAATTATTAGTTGTAAATGTTTTGTCATAGATCTCACTGTCATCAGCACTATGAAGTGGTGTTCACTTTCTTCCACTGCTTTGGGAGTGAGCTAAGGGTTAAGAGAGGAAGTGGGGGTAAGCACTGTGGTGCAGCAGGTCAATGCCCTGGCCTGCAGTGTCGGTATCCGAGGACGCCAGTTCGAGACACAGCTGCTCCACTTCTGATCCAGTTCTCTGCTGTGGCCTGGGAAAGCAGTAGAAGATGGCGCAAGTCCTCGGGCCCCTGCACCCTCATGGGAGACCTGGAAGAAGCTCCTGGCTCCTGGCTTCGGATCAGCGCAGCTCCATTGGTTGCAGTCAATTGGGGAGTGAACCATCGGATGGAAGACCTCCCTCTCAATCTGTCTCTCTCTCTCTCTCTCTCTCTGCCTCTCCTTCTCTCTCTGTGTAATTCTGACTTTCAAATAAACTAACAAATCTTTAAAAAAAAAAAAAGAGGGAAAGAGAGGAAATGGTCATCAACGAAGGGCTGGAGATAGAGAGGTGATGAGTGCTTCATCACCTGGCATTAGTGTACCATTACTTCACTTAACTGCTCATCAAATAATTTAATTTCAGAGGACTTGTTCAGTGCCATGACAGAATTATCTATATATAAATAGCTGGGTTAAGTAGGCCTTTCACTGCTGCTGTTAAAACCTATTGCTGTAGCTAGATATCTCATAGTGATTCAATATCAACTGTCTTTGAAGACAGTTTGCTTTCTATAATGCAAATGTGGTTCTTCTAAGTATGAAAAAAATAGACTCTCTTCTTAGGAAAACTAAAGAACATGTTTTCTGAGTGAATCAGGGGTAGCTGAAATATACTCCACCATAATTTCTTGCTTTTATTTCATTTCTCTGCTTTAAATATTTACCACTGAGTGCTTAATTGAAAGAATGAAGAACAAAATGAATGAATGAATATATGAATGGATTTTCTGTTTTTCTGTGGCCAGAATCCTCCTATATAAATCCAAACTTAATTAAGCTCTGGGTTACTCTGCAGTCTACTCTTTATAGCAGGAATCCCAAAGATGGGATGGTTTCTCATAAAAAAAAGAGAGAGAGAGAGAAACTCCAGTTATACTGAAACTTATTTAATAAGAAATAAACAGTGACAGGAAATATCAGGTGATCTGATCCTAGCATCTGGCTAAAGCATATTCTTTCCCTGGTTCTTAAGCATGCCTCACAACTTAGCCCTAAACCCCAACTGGATTTAAACTGTGTATAGACTCTGGGAGGAAGAACCAAGCAGAAACAGAAAGAGAAGAGAGTTGTTTTAACCAGTTGCTAGAACTGGAGTGCCCGAAGTGGAGAAACTTAAAAAACAAAAACAATGAAAACAGACTGCCGAGGAAAATGGGCATTGGAACTGCATTCATATTTTTAGCTGAGGCCTGGATTAACAGGGCTTTGCCAAAGACACTTCAAATTATATGTCTGTAAAAAGTCTTTCATTTTAGGAAGATTTTATTTCTCTACATTTTGTTCTTTCCATTGCTACTACTGATACCTTAGTCCAAACCATGATCTCCTCTTGCCAGGACTAGGGCAAAGCATTTTAACCAGTCTTTTCATTGCTCCTGTGGCTCATCCATAATTCACGTTCTATCCAGCAGTTGCACTGGTCTTTCTAAAAGCCAAGTCAAATCCAATCACACTTCTAGTGAAAATCTTTCCGTGGCTCTCCATTATACTTGGACCACAGTTCAACTCTTCCCTGTGGTCCTTAACATCTCATTTCACCCAGGCCCTGCCTAACATTTCTGACTTCATCTTGGGTCATTCTCTGCAGTCACATTGACGTTCTTTATGTATGTATAGATATGATAGATATCTATAATAGATATAGATACACACTTACATATCATATATAAGAATGTGTATCCTGACATATTCTCTCTCTCTCTTTTTTTTTTACATTTTTTATTTGAAAGAGGAAGAGGGAGAGGGAGAGAGGGAGACAGAGAGAGAGAGAAACAGACAGAGAGATCTTCTATCCATCTGCTGCTTTATTCCCTAAATGCCAACAGCCATGGCTGGACCAGGCCTAAACCAGGAGCCAGGACTGTAATTCTGATCTTGCAAGTGGGTGGCAGGGACCCAATCACGTGAGCCATCATCAGCTGCCTCTCAGGGCGTGAGTTAGCAAGAAGCTAGATTCAGGAGTGGAGCCAGGATATAAAAAGGCATTCTGATATGGGATGCTGGTACCATGCCCCAAATCCAAACTATTTGCATCTTTATAAAGATATAATTGGCAAACAATGTATTGAAAACATTTAAATTATACTATTTGATATTCTGACATTTTTTTTTTTTTTGACAGGCAGAGTGGAAAGCGAGAGAGAGAGACAGAGAGAAAGGTCTTCCTTTTGCTGTTGGTTCACCCTCCAATGGCTGCCGCGGCCAGCGCGCTGCGGCCGGTGCACCGCGCTGATCGGATAGCAGGAGCCAGGTACTTCTCCTGGTCTCCCATGGGGTGCAGGGCCCAAGCACTTGGGCCATCCTCCACTGCACTCCCTGGCCACAGCAGAGAGCTGGCCTGGAAGAGGGGCAACCGGGACAGAATTCGGCGCCCCGACCAGGACTAGAACCCAGTGTGCCGGTGCCGCAAGGCGGAGGATTAGCCTAGTGAGTCGCAACGCCGGCCTATTCTGACATTCCCATATAGGACCTATCTATCATCCTCCAAACTCCTTATTCCAACACCCTCCTTTGTAAATATTTTATTTATTTATTTATTTGAAATGCAGAGTTACAGACAGAGAGAGAGGGAGAGACAAAGAGAAAGCCCTTCCACCTGCTGGTTCACTCCCAAATGTCCACAACGGCTAGAGTTGGGCCATCTGAAGCCATGAGATAGGAGCCTCTTCTGGGTCTCCATGTGGATGCAGGGGCCCAAGCACTTGGGCCTTCTTTCACTGCTTTCCGAGGCCATAAGCAGGGAGGCTGGATTGAAAGTGGGGCATCCAGGATTGGAACTAGCACCCATATGGGAGGCTTAGCGCACTATGCCACAGCGCTGGCCTCCCTTATTCCCTTTTGTAATTCCTTATTTGTACCCTTCAGTTTCCCCTTATTCTCCAGGCAACAAATGATATTTGTATGTAAGTCTTTGTATGAACGTATGCTTTCATTTCTTTTTAGTAAATACCTCAGAGTAAACGGCTGAGCAATATGGTGATTATGTGTTTAATTTTCTAAAAAATAACCAGACTGTTGTTCAAAATTATTATGCCATTTTCTATTTCTACCAGCAATACGTGAGAGAACTAGTTGCTCCAAATTCTTACAACACTTGGTATGATCAGTCTGTTAATACTTTTTAATGAATCTATGTTAGAATAATGGCTAATGAGGCCGAGAACCTTTCCATATGCTAATTTGACATCTGTATATCTTTTGTGTGAGTTATCCATTAAAAACTTCTCATTTTTAAAGATTGAGCTGTTTCTTCATTATTGGATGTGAGAGTTTTCCATTTTTCTAGATCAAGTCATCTATCAGCTGTGATACTGAGAACTATATTCTCACAGGTTGTGGTTTATCTTACTCAAAAAGTCAGAAAGCAGAAGTTCTTAATTTTGATCATGTTTAAATCTATTAAATTTTTTATGGTTTATCTTTTCAGTGCTATCTTTAATAAATCATTGCCTAATCTCAGGTCAAAAACATTTTCCTCTAGAAATTTTACAATTTTAGGCTTTATATGTATCCTATAATGCATTTGAGTAAAACTGTTACATGCTATGATGTATGGAAGAACATTTTTTAAAATAAAAATTATACACAATTTTTCCAGATATATTTGTTACAAATATTTTATTTAAGAAATTTCAGCTTTATTAAAATAATTTGGGGCCGGCGTCATGGTGCAGTAGGTTAATCCTCCACCTGCAGCGCCAGCATCCCACATGGGCATCGGGTTCTAGTCCTGGTTGCTCCTCTTCCAGTCCAGCTCTCTGCTGTGGCCTGGGAGGGCAGTGGAGGATGGCCCAAGTGCTTGGGCCCTGCACCCCATGGGAGACCAGGAGAAGCACCTGGCTCCTGGCTTCGGATCAGCGTAGCTCCGGCCATTGTGGCCATTTGGAGAGTGAACCAACAGAAGGAAAACCTTTCTCTCTGTCTCTCCCTCTCACTGTCTGTAACTCTACCTGTCAAATAAATAAATAAAATATTTAAAAAAATAATTTAACTAGGGCCAGAGTTTTGGCATACTGGGTTAAGCTGCCACCTTCAAAGAAAGCATCCCACATGGGCTCCAGTTCAAAACCCAGCTGCTCCACTTCCGATCCAGCTCCCTGCTTATGCTCCTGGGGAAGCACCAGAAGAGAGTCAAGTGTTTGGGCCACTGTTACCTACATGGGAGACGTGGAAGAAACTTCAGGCTCCTGGCATCAGCCTGGCACAGCCTGGCTTTGGGCCATTTGTGGAGAGAACTAGCAGATGAAAGCTCTGTCTGTCTGTCTCTCTCTGTCTCTCCCTCTCTCTCTGATCTCTGCCTTTCAAATAAACAAAAATAAATCTTTTAAAAAATCTACTTAAAAACTAAATTATTTAACCATATCTATTTGGGTATATATCTGTGTTTTCTTCCATTGTATTTGTTCATCTTTACAGTGCAACCACACTCTTAGATACTATGATTTTGTAATATATCCTGAAGTCAGTCAGTGTAAGTCTAGCAACTTCAAAGTTATTTTTGGTTATTCTGTATTCTTTTCATTTCCATTTGAAGTTGAAGATCAACTTTCCAATTTTGTCAAAGGTCTGATAGGGTTTTGACGGGGCTAACATCCATCTTGGTCTAAAAATTTTAAGTTTTTTTAAAAATCACTTTGCATTGTTTGCTTTATTTTGTTTTCTCTTTACATAGATCTAACCATGGCAAGGTTCTTTGTACTTTTCAAGTTTGAACTCAGAAGCAACACATTCAGATATATTTTCCCTTGACTACTGATTTTAAATTAATATCTATCATCTCTCTACATCAAAGCATTCTCTTTTATTGACTTCACAGCATTAATTACCACCTGAAATTAATCTTGTCCATTTTTTAATTTGGGTGCTTGTTGTCATTCCTAAGATATAAAATAGAGAACTTTCTTTCCTCTTAGTTTGCATCCCTGAAGCCAAAAAGTGCCTTTGACAAGAAGACACTAAATATTTGTCAAATGAATCATTCCCCATTTGACAAATGTGCCCCTAAGTAAAGATTAGCTAGTATGGAAATATATAATATTAACTAGAACATGATAATTTATTTATGAAATGATATTTGGGCAGACTATGGGAATATAAATGTTACTTATAGCTAGAGTTCTCTTGAGGTTGCCAATAATGTTTGTTGAGCTAGATTGTGGAATTTCAGAAATTTCAGAAATACATAAACCACACACTCAGTTTAGCTCATTGGCTTTGTTAGAATCTAAAAGAGGTTTCACACTGGAGGTACCTGTCATTATTTTAGGAAAGTGAATAAACATCACACTGATAAAAAGAAAATTTCTGATACAGGATAAATTATAGGTATTTCCAAAGTAATTGTTTATAAAGAAAAGAAAATAGCCATGGCTTTGACACACAGAGTCATGAAGTAGAAAGTATTGTGCTGTGCTGTTTAAAATTACAACGAAAACAACTTGGGTCCATGTTTCAAATATATGAATAAGATTCTGTCCTAAGACAAATAGTGTAAAACATTAAGCTGTCTCAGTATATCTTCTAGGGGGGAGGAGGAGGCAATGCTGTGGTGCAGCAGGTGGAGCCACTGCTTGTAAAGCCAACATCTTAAACCACAGAGCTGCTTTGAGTCCCAGCTGCTCCACTTCTGATCCAGCTTCCTGCTTATGCACCTGGGAAGGCAGAAGATGTCCCAAGTGCTTGGTCTCTTGCCTCCCACATGGGAGACCCAGATGGAGTTCCAGGCTCCTGGCTTCAGCCTGGCCCAGCCTGTGGTATTGCAGTCATTCGAGGGTAAATCAGCAGATGGAATCTCTGTCTCTCTCCCTCTGTCTTTCCCTCTCTTTGTCACTCTGCCTTTCAAGTAAATATATCTTTAAAAATAGGTATATGTCAGTGCTACAAACACAGACTTTTTTTTTTCTCTGAGCAATTTCCCTCACTCAGAACATCTGTTCACTTAACCCATCAAGCCTGTATTCAGCACTAGCTACGTGCTAGGAACCATACTGAGCAGTGGGTGTGAGAAATACTAAACCAGAACCCTGATCCTTCAAGAAGTCATTGCTTTTATCATTTTGACGTCTTATCAGAAAAGCCACAACTGTCAAGACTGGAAATCATTAAGATGGACAGCTTTTCTTCCCTGGTTTTGCCCCATTGTGGCCCATGAAGTGGCCTTCATTCAACACCTTTGCCTCATGGTGGCTAGGCTCAGCTTTCCCCTTCTTCAGCCAAATGACTCATAGGCAACTACAGATCTAGTATTCTATTATTAGCTTTCTAAAACCTGATTATTTTGAGAAGCACTTCCCACTGGCAACATGGTAATCATGCTTAAGTATAGCTCTCCATGATCAGTCTAAATCTTCATATTTTTAACCAAGTTTCCCTGTGGTTTAAGGACTGATTTTTGGCTTTGTTTGGCTTTGCTTTTAATTAACCCATGCTTTTATGAACTTATATGGTTTTAACATATAAGGGGTTTGTGTATTTGTGTGTGTGTGTGTGTGTGTGTGAGAGAGAGAGAGAGAGAGAGAGAGAGAGCAAGGGATCCTTTAAATGAAGACCCTTGATCCTGGGCTTTTAGACAGGCTTTCTGTTTCCTCAGATCTTGCACCTTCCAGATGTTCTACAGTTGGAATTGTCAGAACTAAAGCTAAAGGGATGTATAACAACTTAGAATTTAGTTATAATTATAAGCAGTTAACGTTTATTGGGCATTTCCTATATATGATGTATGAGGCACCGAGCAACATGCATACTCTCATTTTATCATTTCATTGATCTTATGAGATAAGGGACTCATTTCTCTATTTTGCCAAAAAAGCTCAAGAATGATAAAGAAGTAGACTTAGATCATAATCTAATTAATCAGTAATTAGTAATCTAAGTAATCAGTAATTAGTAATCAGTAAGAAAATAGGATTCCAGTTTAACTGTCTGTCTGTCCATAGCCAATAATATACTCAGCCACTCTTTTAACATGAAGGTGTACTTTTAAGTTAGAAAATAGTAATATCGAAAATTAAGAATGCTTTCTATGTCCTATATAACTCCATCCAATCTCTCGGTAATCAGAGCAATGAAGCTGAAATTAGCCATTTTCTATCTTCACAGACATTTCTCCTTTTTAAACCAAGCTGTTAGCAGAAATTTTCTGCCTCTGTGGATTTGGAAAAACAAGGCTATAGCTGACCTTTTAGTTATTTTTGCAATTTTGACCATAGGCCATTTATTGTATTTCATGTTTATAGCTTCTGAAGAGTGGAAAATAGAGCTTATGAGTTAATATATAATATAAAAAAGTCAATATCATATGAAATATAGGCACAATTTTCATAGCAAACCTTTCTACAAATTACCTTACTCTTACTTTTTTTTTTTTTTTTACTACTTTCAAACTGCAATAAAAATGAAGACTAGAATAATCACTTTAAAAGTTTTTTTTGGTCCTAAGCATATATCCTATTACTTTGAGTACTCTGTTTGTGGTTGTTGTTATTAGCTATATAGTGAAAAATTCAGTCCCCAAAAGGCAAATATGTTTTCTCCAATATGTAGTAGTTAATATAGAACACAAACAAAACCAATAAAAATGAAACTGACATCTTATGATTTGATTATTCTTTGTAGGCCTTGCCCACATTCCTGTGGTCTTTCTACGTTTTACTTGTTAAGCATTATGGTTAGTGGTGAATTAAGCCTGTGATTATAAAGTAAATTGAATAAAAATTAAAGGAATAAAAGAAAGTAAGTAAGGAGAGGATTGAGGGAGGGAGAGAAGGAGGGACTTACTGTCATCTTAGAATTGTATCTATGAAATACTTGAAATCTGTTCTTTTCAGATTAAAAATGAAAAAGTGTAACAGTTATCTGACTTTCACAGTACATATCTATCCAATTTTTCAAAGAATGCACTCTGAAAATAGTGTTTCGGACATGTAGATAGTTAGACAGATAGAGTATATTCATAGTCAGGAAAATGAGCTTAATCAACTAATATAAATTTTCCAAATAAGTAAATTTCTAAAAAGAAAAAAAAAAACTCTGCATTTTCATGGCTGCTGTTAAGCACATTGTATTTTTTTTTTTTTTTTTTGACAGGCAGAGTGGACAGTGAGAGAGAGAGTCAGAGAGAAAGGTTTTCCTTTGCCGTTGGTTCACCCTCCAATGGCCACCGTGGCCGGCGCGCTGCGGCCGGTGCACCTCGCTGATCCAATGGCAGGAACCAGGTACTTATCCTGGTCTCCCATGGGGTGCAGGGCCCAAGTACTTGGGCCATCCTCCACTGCACTCCCTGGCCACAGCAGAGAGCTGGCCTGGAAGAGGGGCAACGGGGACAGAATCCAGCACCCCAACCGGGACTAGAATCCGGTGTGCCGGCGCCGCAAGGCGGAGGATTAGCCTAGTGAGCCGCGGCGCCAGCCTGTATTTTGTTTTTGATATCAGATGTTGCTGTCCCCCTGCCTATACAGTACCTGTGATGAACACTTGCTTTATTGATTTCTTGCCTCTCCTAGTGAGGGACAATGAACTATCTGAGCCTATAACTGCTCCCATCTTTGGTTGGCAAATCATAGTTCCTTCAATCTGCTTATTGAATTTGTCTTCAATGGTCAGTGCAGATGGCTGCAAACACATCAATTCAGGGCCAGGCTGCACTGAATGTGAAAAGCCTGATGTGAATGGGTCAGCCTAAAAATGATAGCATCTGTAAAACTGCCAGACAATATCTATGCTCTTGCTTTTAAATTAATTTACAGGTAGGAAAAAAAGAAGTATATTGAAACAACTAAAATTTGAAATCTAATCAATAGTTTTAAAAGCTTGAGGGAATTAGGATATCTAAGTATTAGCCTGAGGGAAAGGATATCTACAAGATGTCCAAATAGTTTTATACAGATCTACAGATCAATCCAATAAGTGGGTGTTAAATAGGATAATCGGATTCATAAACAGTTCAGAAGGACATGAATTACAGATAATTACAGGTAAATTATCATTCTAACACTAATTGCAATGTCGAGAAAATGCTAGACCTTTTGTTTTCTCCTACAACATTTACTTCTAGTAAGTTTAGAACATCACAGAAGTTTAGATTTGCAATTAATAAAAAAATTAGTATGCAGCTATTTATAGTAAAGTCCATGGAACATCTACATTTTGGTTACTGTACAGTTCCATTCTGTTTATATATTTATAGAGCATTTTCCAATTAATAAGAATTGTGACAAATAAAAAGGCTGATGCTTGCTTGTTCTGGAAATTTTAAGCAAGTAAAACACTGTATTGAAAATGCAGAAGGTTTAAGAGGGAAAGAAAAGGCACATAATTTCACTTTACCTTGTTTTCTATATGGATGAATTTTGCTCTGGTTTGGTGCACAAATGTGAAAGTTTAGATGTGTGGTTTGGTTGAATAGTTTGGTTAACAGTTTGATGTGAGTATAAAGGCTAGTAACTAAATCTGCAAATCAGGTTTCTCCAGAGGGGGGGAAAAATGGCACAATATATAAAGATATATAAGAGGAGATGATTATGGGATGTCCTAGCTCAAGATTATGCAAATTCATCCTTCCTCCATAGTTTTATACTATCTGGGCTTTCATTGGATTGGATGATGCCTGTTCACATTGGTGAGGATAGATCGATCTTCTTTAGTCTACTGATTCAAATGCTAATCTCTTCCAGAAACAGACACCCAGAAATAATGTTTATCAGCTATCTGGCCATTCCTTAGCCCAATCAAGTTGACATATAAAATTAATCTTCACATCATTAAAATAAATCTGTGAAAAACTGAGTTTGCTTTTCAATGCATATGTAAAGTTACTACTCACATGACCAGAAAACAAAGAGATATTAGAAAGGAATTATGTATTGTAATGCATTTGGGTATACCTTTGTAGAAAATGGAAATGGTAGGGGCCAGGGCTGTGGCATAGCAGGTAAAGCCGCCGCCTGCAGTACTGGCATCCCATATGGGTGCCAGTTCGAGACCCGGTTGCTCCACTTTCGATCCAGTTCTATGCTATGGCCTGGGAAAGCAGAAGATAGCCCAAGCCCTTGGGTCCTTGCACCCATGTGGGAGACCTGGAAGAAGCTCCGGGCTCCTGGCTTCAGATCGACATAGCTCCGGCCATTGTGGCCAGCTGGGGAGTGAATCAGAGGATGGAAGACCCCCCTCTCTCTCTGCCTGTCCTCTCTCTGTTTAACTGTGATTTTCAAGTAAAATAAATAAATTTTTAATAAAAAAAGAATCTGGAAATGGTATCATAGGAAAGTCTGTGCTCAAAGAGTACTACCATCCATTTATCCATTAAGTCATTTAAAATCATAAAAGCACTAAATATACATAATTCATGTATTCAATCACTGGCTAATTAAACAACTAAAATATTCTATTAGCTAGGCACTGAATGGGCCAAATATTCTTAGTTCTAGTCTTTTTTTTTTTTTTTTTTTTTTTGACAGGCAGAGTTAGACAGTGAGAGAGAGAGAGACAGAGAGAAAGGTCTTCCTTTTTATGTTGGTTCATCCCCCAAATGGTCACCATGGCCAGCGTGCTGCGCCAATCCAAAGCCAGGAGCCAGGTGCCTCCTCCTGGTCTCCCATGCAGGTGCAGGGCCCAAGCACTTGGGCCATCCTCCACTGCCTTCCCGGGCCACAGCAGAGAGCTGGACTGGAAGAGGAACAACCGGGACAGAATCCGGAGCCCCAACCAGGACTAGAACCTGGGGTGCCGGCGCTGCAGGTGGAGGATTTAGCCAAGTGAGCCGCCTTACAGAGTTTATGATCAGATAGAATAAAAGATAAATCTTGGGGCCGGCGCCGTGGCTCACTAGGCTAATCCTCCGCCTTGCGGTGCCGGCACACCGGGTTCTAGTCCCGGTCGGGGCACCGGATTCTGTCCCGATTGCCCCTCTTCCAGGCCAGCTCTCTGCTGTGGCCAGGGAGTGCAGTGGAGGATGGCCCAAGTACTTGGGCCCTGCACCCAATGGGAGACCAGGAGAAGTATCTGGCACCTGCCATTGGATCGGCGCGGTGCGCTAGTTGCAGCGCGCCGGCCACGGCAGCCATTGGAGGGTGAACCAGCGGCAAAAGCAAGACCTTTCTCTCTGTCTCTCTGTCACTGTCCACTCCTGCCTGTCAAAAAAAAAAAAAAAAAAAAAAAAAAAGATAAATCTTGGGGGAAAAATCCCACAAACAACAATCTTAAAAGTGAATATGAAACATTAAAATTCATAAATAAAAGTATAGCTGTTTAACAGTATTTGTGTAAAGAAATGTTAAGTGTTGTATAAAAAAGGCATTAGCCAATGGTAAAGCGTTGGGAAAACTTGGGTCAAATGAGGATAGCTGAGAAAGCCAACTAGGAGGTTGCATTTAAAACTGGAGGAAAATGGAGAATTTGTATAAATGGATTGGGAAGGATCAGCAGGCCAAGTGACTCTGAGTAGGAGAAACATGTGTGGCGACAGGTTTTTCTGAAGATGTGCAGAGAATGGGTGTGAAATATGTCACCAATTCTTAGCTCTGTCTCAGTCTCTACACTAAATAGAGAATGACATACATTTATAGACGGACAATTTCTTTTACCAATGGGTAACAGTATAGAGTAAGTCCACTGTGAAGAGATTTCATATGAAAAAATGGATTTCTTTAAAGAAATGATGTGCAGGTTATTTGTGTGATTAAAGAACTGATTTATAGGGGAATTTTACCAGTTGTATTATTTAAATAGATTCCTCTTATGAATTAAAAAACATGAAGCTATTTATTAAAATGTGCTTTGTTTGTACTCTTCTCCCAGGAGCACATCTATTCCCTAACAAAGCACCCATTTGCTTTTCAACAAAAGAACAGCGTACTTACCAATTCATTTTATTTTATTTAGCTACTAATGTCAAGAGGGCTCAATCAAAGTAAAAAAAAAATCAGACCAGTAAAAACTCTGATTTCCCTTGAAAGTAATCCTCAGGGGCTAGTAGGGGACACGTCAGTCAGATTTTTAGACAGGGAATGAATGAATAGCTATTATGATGTCATGCCTCAGTGATATGCCACACACACAGATCACTACAGTGGCCTGGAAGAAAACTATTTCATCAAGAATCTCCCTCGCTTCCTTTCATTCAATGGCTTTTTTATTCAACATAGTCTGTCAAATATTTCAAATAGAAAGGGCAATGCTGTTAAGTAGCCTAATGAATAAAATGTGGCATCACAGATTTGATTTTTCCTTTCCTATACAGGCTAAAGTTATGAATATAAATGAATTTAGTTTCAACTTACTTCTTGTCATTTCATCAATAAAACACTTTCTAGGTAATCAAAGTATGCTAAAAGTAGAGATGACATTAAAAGCTGACTACAATTCTCATTTTATAAGACTTAAAATCTTGTGTTACGAGAGGTATAGAAGACTGGCTATCATGTTCTGCACTCTGAGTTCAAATGTTGGCTTTTGTGAAATGTAAAGATGGGTTACCTCATTGTTAAGCAATCTTAGCATATGCACTTATTTGTCAGAATGGTCAAGTCTGAATACAAGTCATATAATCATCATGGGTGTCCATAAAGAGACAACTATCAGAAGTGTTTACTTCAGGGGCTGGCGCTGAAGCCTAGCACGTAAAGCCACTGCCTACAGTGCCAGCATCTCATATGGGCACTTGTTGGAGCTCCAGCTGTTCCACTTCTGATCCAGCTCTCTGTTATGGCCTAGAAAAGCAGCAGAAGATGGCCCAAGTGCTTGGGCCCCTGCACTACTGGGGATATCCAGAAGAAGCTCTTAGCTTTGGATTGGCCCAGCTCAAGCCATTATGGCCATTTGGGGAGTAAACCAGAGGATGGAAGACTTCTCTCTCTTTTTCTGCCTCTGCCTCTCTGTGATTCTGCCTTTCAAATAAATAAATAAATAAATCTTTAAAAATGTGTACACTTCAGTTACTGCTAGTCGAAAAAATTACATTTATTACATGAGGAACGTATGTATATTATTGAAAGCTGTGGACCTGCCTTGAAACTCTAAATTTAGCAGGTGGGCATTTGGCCTGGCAGTTAAGGTGTCCACATCCTGTATCAGAGTGCTTGGCATTGAGTCGTGGCTCTGCTCCCAATTCCAGATTCCTGCTAATGCACATGTTGGGAGGCAGCAGTGATAGCTCAAGTGGTTGTATCCTTCCCACCCATGTGGGAGATCTGGATTGATTTCTGGCTCCTGGCTTTGGCTTAGCTCAGCTGTGGCCATTGGAAAAAAATGAATAGCAACTTTCCATCTGAATAAATAGAGGACTCTTAGTCTATTGCAAATACCTGTTGGGCATTTACTGTGGTCCTTAAGAATTAATATTTGGATAAGTATTTCTGGTTTTTTTTTTTTTGAAGAGAATTTGGGGAGTGTGCCAGCAGATAGGGGAGAACACTCTATATCTAGAATTGCCATCTATCCTAGATTACTTTTCTGTTTCAAGAAGAAAACAGTCTATTCAAATATTTCCTGAGTCAATCTCCTATTTTGGGTTCTAGTGATCTATTTATGTATCTATCTCTATCTTATCCATCTGTACCTAAAACAAACACTAAATAAAGGTGGACAATCTGCCAATACTGTTCTAAACCCTGCAGTTTTAATAATAAGATAGAAGATGTGCCTATACTTGCTCTAGACAGAGAGAGAGATGATAAAAAAATTAGTTTCAGTAATGATAAATTGTACAACAAAGCAGAGGAGATAGAGAGCACTTTACATGTGAGGAGCTAGGGAAGGTCTTCTTACTGGGTAGATTTTATTTCATCAGAAGTTTCATTCTCTCCCTAATCTATTATTTTTTATAACTTATAACCGGCACTTCCTGTTGCAATGCTGATCTTGGCTCTTTCTCTCCTACTGTTTACTTTTACTAGTTTTTGCCTCTGAGACAGGGTGAATTAGAAGGTAAAATTAGTGTGTGACAGCATTGTTCCTGGTGACAGCTCTATAAGAGGTTTCACTGAAAAGGAGGCTGCAATAATGGATAAAATGAGATATTCTTGGATTCCAGGTATGTACTTTTTCTATGCCACCGTGGGCTCACAGATCAATAGACAATTGAGAATTGTCTAGTTTTCTGAACAATCTCAGTCTATCATAGGTGCTGGGGATAAGCATAACACTGGTCATTTATTACACATTAAATAAAGTTTTGTAGTCCATTTTTTGTTTACCTGTGAATTTGCTATTTAGTCATCTCAAATCTAAAGATGAATGACTTGGAGATAGTCTTGAGTTAATAAAAAAGTTAATGTATCTATTTTAAATATTGCTTCTGAATATTTCCTGCTGATAATAATTTAAATAAAATAAAATTATTTCCTGAGTTTTTTTTTACTCACTGATTATAAACTATCACCAAACTGTTGGCAAAAGCTTCACACAACAGTTTCAAAGTGCTGTTTACCAATAATGATGCCTCCTAGCTACAGCATGAAGGCTTGTAGAAATCCTAATTCTGAAAGAAATAGTTCTGAAAAAGGTAGTTACTTAAAGTTCAAGGCATAGAAAAAAAATCTCTTAAGAAAGAAGGAATATAGAGATTCAGACTCTCAGAGTCCTCATAAATACAGAAACAACAAGGAATCTTATTTCGACAAAACTCTTCTTAGGAAGCTGAGTGATATTCTACAGCTAAAATTAGGAGTTAAATCTCTGTCTTAGGGGATTCTCTCTACACAGGAGTTCTTAAGAAGGCTTGAATAACCCAGGAAAGCTTCTAGAATCAACGAATAGTGAGGTGGAAGGGATCTTGAAAATTCCCCAGTCCAACACTCCATTTAAGGCTTGAATCACTGGGCAACTTCCCGGCCCCGTGATATGCAGACTCCAGTAATGGAGAACTCATTTCTTTCTATAGCAGTGAACTCCTTTAATGGAAGGCTACATACGGGGAAAAAGCACCCTCCTTTGTTGAACTGAATTCTAATTCTCTTTAGCTTCTACTTCTATAACAGAATTTGAACCACACTTTGAGAAATTCTTTTGACTTTCATATAACATTTAACAACATATGAAAATTTGAACTCCAGGATTTTTCTTGACCTGCAATTTAGATTTTTGGAGGACATGGTGGGAGCGAGGCAGAAAGAGGAAGCCCTAGTGTTGTGCTCCAATGCAGAGAGTCCTTAATTTTTTCACCATTAGTTACTGGAGGAGCTGCTGATAAAGGAGTTATTTAATTTCTATTCTGCTACTGTTTCTTATATACTGTGCCATCAACTGTACAAGGCTCAGATAGGGGTAGGGGTAACACAGATATCATGTTCAGCCATTCTAGGTCTCAAAACAATGTCATCAAACATTGCCATTACTCTGAAACAAATATTGGCCTAAACTGAACTTTGTATTGGAGGATGCAGTTTGGCCCCAAGCAGTATCTACACATAGTGAACTGTATCCTGGCTTGATATGCAAATGAACTGAAACCTAACATAATAAACTTGTAACCAAGTCACTGAATCTCAGCCAATTATAATAATGAAGCTTCAGTCAATCACAAAGCTGCCAACTAACTGATCAGAACATGTCTATTCAAGGAAAATGTAAAACATATCCACTCAGGATGTTTCTGCATGCCCTTTCCTTTTCATTGGCTGGAAATATAACTTTCACACATACTGGTAGTGGTGGGGCGCAGCATTCAGAACCATCTTTAGTCTGGAATAAACTTTGTATATTAAACTCTGATTTTCTTTTCACACTACTAAATTCCTATAGTAACTAATAGCAAAGACTTCACTAGGCAGCATGTTACATCATTGAAAAGTTGCATATTTAGAAATGTTTACTTATATGCCCCCTCTAACAGAAAAGCAGTATTTGTATTTGTAAACCTACTTGTGATCAGATAGGATGATAGTTTTTTAAAAACTATTTTTCATGACCAATGGTTTCTAGATTATCGAGATTATATGCTGTCATCCATTTAAAGGACATTTTAAAAACTTGAATAAATATGTCCTCATTGGATAATAAAGAAACTGCCACTTTTGGTGATCTGGTCACTGTACTTTTCCCAGCGTAGTATAATTTTATGGCATTTTGTTAAAGCTGTATCTGATTTCAAACCAGGTCAATCAAATCTCGGCTGGTGCCGCAGCGCAATAGGCTAATCCTCCACCTAGCGGCGCCGGCACACCGGGTTCTAGTCCCGATTGGGGCGCCAGATTCTTTCCCGGTTGCCCCTTTTCCAGGCCAGCTCTCTGCTGTGGCCCGGGAAGGCAGTGGAGGATGGCCCAAGTCCTTGGGCCCTGCACCCCATGGGAGACCAGGAGAAGCACCTGGCTCCTGCCTTCGGGTCAGCGCGGTGCGCCGGCCGCAACGCACCAGCCGTGGCAGCCATTGGAGGGTGAACCAACAGCAAAAGGAAGACCTTTCTCTCTGTGTCTCTCTCTCTCTAACTATCTACTCTGCCTGTCAAAAAAAAAAAAAAAAAATCAAATCTCCTAGTTCATTTTCACCTGACTAGTTTTCAAGTCAATTATCCTATGATCTCCTCTTTCACAACTCATTTTTTAGCTCCAGGGCAGGATTTTTACATTTATCCTTAGTAAATTTCATACTATTGTTTTCTTGTCACATAGTCTAGCCTCTGGAGGGCATTCTGTGTTTTGACTTTATCACTCATCTTCTTAGCCATTACTCCTCACCTGGGTTTATAGTCTCTACCAGTGTGGAAAGTATAATGTAACAGTCATCTAGGTCCCTGGCCCCACATTCCTCTACCTTTGCAGCTAAAATCAATTAAAATGTTTGAAATTGAGATAGTCTTTCTTCTGGGATCAATTCTGTATTAGACTAAGGGTGGGTACAGAATGAATTCAGACACCCAGAATCAATATATTTTGGCACAGAAAAAAATCTGAAAAGTTGTGACTGATGGATTCCTCAAGATTTTGTGATTTATGATTTTACATTTCAAATCACCTCTAATATCTTCAGGCTTATATGCAAAAATGTAGCTGTATGCATATCTAACAAAAATTCAACAAGTGGGAGAGAAGGTGATGCATATCAAGGAACAGGGCTTGTCATTAGAGTAGAGAAAGAGTGAATAAATTGAGATAAAACAAAGACCTCAAAGAAGGTCATTAAAATAATTTCTGGATCTTAAGTTCAAATTAAAAATGAAAGGCCTATGAATAGGCTGTCCTCGAGAACATGGGAGAATACGAAAGTTATGACCAGGCTTGGGTGCTGACAAGATGGCGGCCCGCAGGGCTGTGGCTGCAGGACCCGAGTGCTGGCTTCTGTTCTATGAACTACAAGTGGAGCTCTTTCTCTTCCACCTACCTCTCTGAATTGTGACATGGCTAACGGCCTCATATGATTCAGGAACATTTTAGTGGATAAACCAAACAACAAATCTTCAAGATGGGTTTCAGAGTAACTATTGTCCCCAGGACTTGATTCTGAAGTTTGAAAGGCCTGCTATAGTTCAGAATATCACATTTGGAAAATATGAGAAAACTTGTGTCTGAAACTTGAAGAAATTCAAAGTCTTGGGTGGAATGAATGAAGAAAATATGACAGAGCTATTGTCTAGTGGCTTAAAGAATGATTATAACAAAGAAACATTCACCTTAAAGCATAAAATTCATGAACAGATGTTTTCTTGTCAGTTCATAAAAACAGACCCAGCTTTAACTTTAGCATCTGGTATGTTGAACTTAGTAGCACTAATGATCTTGATGTAATACAACCCTGTCTCAACTGGTATAGCAACTACCATGAACAGAAAGTTATTCACCTTTGTCTAATGCACTTTAGGCAACACAACTATACAGAAACTTTTGAATCACTGCTAAAGAAAACCAAGATTGCACTGGAACATCCCATGTTAACAGATCTACATGACAAACTGGCATTGAAGCATGATTTTGGTGCTTGTGAAGAGTTGATTGAATAAGCTGTAAATGATGGCTTATTCAATCAGTATATCAGTCAACAGGAGTATAAGCCATGATGGATTCATATCATTCCCCAAAGTATCAAATGTGGTAGAGAAGATAGCTGACCAGGAATGAGAGGGGGTCATCAGATGGTTATTGATATTCAGAGACTGTTTATTTGTTTCGTGGCTGGGATGGTGCACAAGATCTGGCCAACTTCTGGGCATACACTGCAAAGAACAAGTAGACATGTATCTCCAGGGACACTGAGAAAGAGAATGGTTCAAGTGCCAGATCATGACATAAAATGTGCATTGACATTCAGCGGAGGCAAATCTACACATTGGGGCACTGTTTGGATTCCTCTGTGAGGAACAGCAACTCTCTGAAAAGTGACTTCTATCACTATGACATTGATACAAACACATGGATGCTACTAAATGAAGATACTGCTATTGATGGAGGATGCAAATTGGTGTTTGATCATCAGATGTGTATGAACTCAGAAAAACATATGATCTACCCCTTTGGCTGTAGAATTTTGACATGTATGGCAGCACAGATGACAGCAGATCCAGTGAACCATAGTTCGGTGAGTTTTTTGCTTTCAGCTGTCAATGTCAAACCAGGGAACTTCTTTGAGAAGACTCCTATAATGCTGGACCTGAAGACATCCAGTCTGGAATAGGATATTGCGTGCTGTTCCACTCAAAACGTCATTGCTTATATGTATTTGGTGGCCAGCAATCAAAGACTTATTTGAATTAATTTTAGTTATGATGTGGATTCAGATTGTGTAGACATAATATCCAATGGCACCAAGAAAGACTCTGGGATGATTCCAATGACAGCATTCACACAGACAGCAACCATCGATCCAGAACTGAATGAAAGACATGTCTTATCTGGACTCAGCAAAGACAAGGAAAAGAGAGAAGAGAATGTCAGAAATTCATTCTGGATTTATGACACTGTGAGAAACAGCTGGCCTTGTGTCTATAAGAATGATCGAGCTGCAAAGAAAAATCCAAGTAAAAGTGTTTAGGAGGAAGAACCATCTCTAAAATTTGCCCATCAACTAGTATATGATGAGTTACATAAGGTTCATTATTTATTTTGTGGGAATCCAAGTAAATCTTGCTCTCCAAGGATGAGATTAGATGACTTTTGGTCGCTGAAGTTATGTAGGCCTTCAAAATACTGCTTATTGAGACATTGCAAGTACCTCATAAGAAAACACAGATTTGAAGAAAAGGCTCAAATGGGTCCCCTGAGTGCTCTGAAATATTTACAAAATGATCTTTATATAACTGCGGATCATTCAGACCCTGAAGAGACGAAAGAGCTTCAGCTCCTAACTTCAGCTCTATTCAAATCTGGATCAGATTTTACAGCTTTAGGTTTTTCTGATGTGGATCACACCTATGCTTAAAGAACTCAGCTCTTTGACACCTTAGTAAATTTCTTTCCTGACAGCAGGACTCCTCCAAAGGCAACTTGGTAGACCTCGTCACACTGTAACTGAAGAGTCACTGGACATGGAAATGCAGCACGGAGTCTGCTTCATCTTTTGGGCTGTGACTCTGGACTGCCAGCTGAGCTGCTGTGATTGAGGCCTGCATCAGAGTTTGCAAGGGATCTTTATCATCACAGGTTTTAATCCTCTTCTTTCCTTCTTTCATGCCTGACCACAACCCCTTTCTCCTCATCCTATTCCCTAACTAGGCCAATAAAGCGAAATCAGTATATTTAAATATATACATATATTTTTCTCACTTTAACTTTTAAGAATTAATAAATAGAAAAAACAAGACAGAAAGTTATGACCGAAGAAAGACGTGCATATAGCATTCTACGAGGGAAAAAAGGCAGAGGTAGAAAAGTTTGTGTGTACATGGGATGTGAGGGTGGGAGTTCGACAGTTGCAGTGAGGATAAAAAAAAGTCTCTTTTATGTTTCTTTCTAGGTCTTGGCTCACCTAAATGTCTTTTTTTTCCCCCAAGAAGTGGCCTGCTGATATAAGAGCTCAAAAACCAATAATCACTGGCGAGAGGTGCTACAATAAAGATGATCTAGTCCAACATTTTCATTTGGCTGTAGTGGAAATAACGTTTTCAGGAAGTGAATTCTTGCCCAAAGTTATACAGCCAATTTTTTCAGTGTTGAGACTAGAAACATGCTTCTCAATCACTGGTTTGGTACTCTTTCCTGTGGGGATGGCAATGCTAATCACCAGCCTTGATCATTGCATACTGCAACCATGTATCAAACTATTGTACTGTACCTCCTAAATACATTTTCATGTGTTAAAACTGGAAAGATAAACCAGATAAAAAAGAATAAAAACAATCCCGCCACCAATCAACCTAATCCATCTTCCACTAACAATTTATTAAGGAAATGACTGAATGAACAAATCGATGACTATGGCTTGTTTGACCATATCTTGACATAGAGTTGTCTACTTTACAAATGAAAATTTATCTATTTTATTTTTGAGAGAAACAGAGAGTGTTCCTATCTGTTGCTTCATACTCTCATTGCCTGCAATGGCCAGGACTGGGCCAACTGAAATTGGGAGCCAGAAACTCATTCCAGATATCTCACATGGGTCATAGGAACCCAAGTACTTCAGTCATCCAGGTTCCACATTAGCAGGAAACTGGAATCAGGAGCAGAGTCAGGACTTCGATGTCTGTACTCCGATATCATGGGCAACTTAGTCACTAGACCAAATACCCGCCCAGAGGTGACTCTTTGTCTATTTGTGTATCAGTTCCACATCATCTTAACTACTAATAGCTTCTTGAACAGATTTGGTCTGGTAAGGCAAATATTTGCATATTTTAAAAATTGTTTTTGTCTATTCTGGCTCCTTGTTCTTCCTCATTGATTTTAGTATATGCTTGTCAAGTTTCATGAACAACTCTGTTGAAATATGATGGTGGCTTTAAAGATTAAATGACATCTCTGTGATATTCAGTTAGCATACTTTGGATATGATCTGTGGCTTCATTTACTCACATCTTTTCTATCCTTCAAAACTGATTTATATTTTTTTAAAGGCTTTGACATCTTTTATTTGTGCCTAGGTAATTTATAGATTTGCTGCTATTATGAAGAAGGGGATTATATTCTAAACACACTATATACATAATATACAATTTTATTACAAATATATAGAAATGATATTAGTTTTCCTATATCATTCTTACTTTTAGCAACTAGCTGAATATCTAAGAGTTTATAGTTACTTTTGGATTTTCTATTAATACAACCTTATATATTACATGTAATTTCTGTTTATGTCTTTTCAACCATTATGTTATATAATTGTTATTTTCATCTTATTACACTGGAAAATATAATTTGAATATAAATAGTGAGATATATTTGCTATGTTTTAGATAGATAACATTTTATCAGATTAAATATATTGTTTTCAATTCATTGTTTGCTAATAGTGGCTTATTTCTCAATTTTTTTTTAAATGGGCTTCTAAGAGCTTTTTGGTATTGTTACTCTCATTTTTTTTTAAAGATCTATTCTATTTGAAAGGCAGAGTTACAGAGAGAGAGAGAAGGGAAGACAGAGACAGAGAGAGGTCTTCCATTTTCTGGTTCACTTCCCAGATGGCTGCAATGGCCAGGGCTGGGCTGGGCCAAAGCCAGGAGCCATGAGCTCCTTCCAGGTCTCCCATGTGCATGGCAGTAGACCAAGCACTTGGGCCAACTTCTGCTGCTTTCCCAGGGGCATTAGCAGGGAGCTGGGTCAGAAGTGGAGCAGCCAAGACATGAACTGGTGCCCATATGTGATGTTGGTGCTGTAGTCAGTAACTTAACCCACGATGCCACAACATGGGCCCCCTATTTCTCAATCAAGTCTGGGATTTTATCAAATGCATTTAAGCACCTACATAATATATATAATTGCATACTTTTTACCTTTAATCTGTTGACATGACTAGTTTTTTTTTTTTTTTTTTTTTGGACAGGCAGAGAGGACAGTGAGAGAGAGAGAGAGAGAGAAAAAGGTCTTCCTTTTTTCCATTGGTTTATCCCCCAATGGCCGCTACTGATCTGAAGCCAGGAGCCAGGTGCTTCTCCTGGTCTCCCATGGGGTGGCAGGGCCCAAGCACTTGGGCCATCCTCCACTGCACTCCTGGGCCACAGCAGAGAGCTGGCCTGGAAGAGGGGCAACCGGGACAGAATCCGGTGCCCTGACCGGGACTAGAACCCGGTGTGCCGGCGCCGCAGGTGGAGGATTAGCCTATTGAGCCGTGGCACCGGCCGACATGACTAGTTTTGCATATGTTGAAACATTTTTGTATTCCTGTGATAATCACAAGTTACTTTTTATATCACTATGAGTTCAGATAATCAGCAGAGGATTTCAAAATAGTAATAGTTAAGTGTGAATTTTGCCCTTAAGAGTCAAGTGATGCATCTTAACATATGTGTACATATACATATGTGAAAATTTACATACACACCTATCTCTTCACACATGAATTCACACATAACATTTATACATACATATAAAAGCCAACAATGTACATAAAGGGACTTACATTTATCCATCTCAACTCAGGACCATTACTAAAGTCCTCATCATTAGCAACATGGAATTCTAACAGCCTTATAAGCAGTATGCTAGAGAGGAAATAAAAGTGAGGTTCTAAGGAATTTTAAATAAGTCCAAACAATACTATGAACAGCATTCATTTAGACAAAACACTAGGATGTCCTCTTAAGAACATTACTTAAATTCTCTAAGACTCATTTTCTCTTCAGTAATGATGAGTTTGGAGTGAAGTGGCAATGTAGGGGAAAAAAAAAGAACTTACTATAAATAGTATTTGAAAGTTCCTTATGTGAATCCACATAGTGTTGCTAGGGAACATGGCTTCTTAGCATTTGGAAAGCTAAAATCAAGCCTCTTACCTCTTTTGGCTGTAGAAATCTACATCATGAGTCTGAATTTAATAAAATTTGGAGATTAGTTGGATTCAAAATATTTTAGTAGCCACAATTTATGCGTGATAATCAATATTCCTTCAAGAAATAATTACATGTATAACTCTTGAGCTTAGACATGGGAGAATATACATTTATATATTTATGAAATACCATGGAACTTTGAAGTATCAGAAGCATGGCTAAGAATACCGTGATGGTTAACTTTATATGTCTTAGGTATTTCTGTGAGGGTGATACTGGAAGAGATTAACACTGGTATCAGTAGGCTAACGCAGATTGCCCTCCCTAGTGTGGGCACGCCTGGTCTTATCAGTTGATGGACTGAACAGAACAAAGAGGCTGGCCCTCCCACTCATAGGGACAGTTCTTCCAATTTCATTGTCTGGATTAGCACATTCACTCTTCTCACACTTCTGACTTCAAATGAAACTTTAGCTGTTTCTGGGTCTCCATCTTGTTTACCTTTAGACAGGAACTACACTACTGAATTCTCTTGTTCTCGGGTCTTCAGACTCACTCTGGTACTTTTACCCATTGGCTATCCCTGGATTTCCAGCTTGCTACTCACATACAGGCCTTGGGACTTGCCTACCTCCATTATCATGTGAGCTAATTCCTCTATGCATCCATCCATCCATCCATCCATCCATCTATATCCTTTTGGTACTAATTCTCTGGGCAATCATGAATAATACAATTATAAACTGCAGCAAGATTGCCCATGTTTAAGTCACAGTCTTGTCATTGACTACCTATATGATCTCAGCAAGTTGCTTAAAATCTGTGTGCCAGAATTTTCTCATTTTTTAAATAGGGAAAGAATATTTCCTACTCAATTGGGCTTTGTGAGAATTACACAAACTACTTCATATAAGATTTAGTAGAATATCAGACCATAGCAAATGTTGAATAAATTAATTTTTATATTACAGTGCTGTAGTAGCTGTTGACATTCATTTACTAGAGAATGTATTTTCAGATAGCCTTATCAAAAATTTTAACATTTCATATGAGTTTTTTTTTTTTTTTTTTTGGACAGGCAGAGTTAGACAGTGAGAGAGAGAGAGAGACAGAGAGAAAGGTCTTCCTTCTGTTGGTTCACCCCTCAAATGGCTGCCACAGCCGGCGTGCTGTGCCGATCCGAAGCCAGGAGTCAGGTGCTTCCTCCTGGTCTCCCATGCGGGTGCAGGGCCCAAGGACCTGGGCCATCTCCCACTGCCTTCCCAGTCCACAGCAGAGAGCTGGCCTGGAAGTGGAGCAACCGGGACAGAACCGGCGCCCCAACCGGGACTAGAACCCGGAGTACTGGTGCCGCAGGCAGAGGATTAGCCTAGTGAGCTGCAGTGCCGGCCTTCTTATGATGTTACTACTCCTGAAGCAAATAGAACTAGTCCTGCCAATATTAATCTAGTGGTGAATAATCCAATGAGGAATTTGTATTCTCATGATAAACAGGCTTCTGATAATGTTGCCAGGAACCGTAGAAAATCTAAACATACACACAAAAAAAGACAAAACAAATGCAGTCTCCATGGATTGGTGAGTATATTCATGGAATTACACAAAAAGGGGGGACTACTTAAATGGGCCACTGGATATATGTCTTAAATGTGTTTGAATCAAAGGATGGATGTTCAAATGAAGGTATAAAGTTTAATTTCACAGCTTCATGAAAAATGTTTATAGGGAAAGATTCAGTACAGAGGTACATACCATCAGAATTTAGAACTGGAAGTGCAGAACAATTTTGTATGCAAATTGAAACCACCAGGGGCAAGCTAGATAGGTGGACTCTAATTCCTGAAACTGGAAAGTACCCACGATGCTGGATTAATAGCCTATGTATAGTTTTTTTAAGTGTTAAGCAGTTTCAAATGATTAAAAATGCTAAGAAGTTTCTCATTAGATTTTATAATAACAAAATACTTCAAAAGTATGTATTATGTATAGTCAGAATAATGCCAAAAATGAGAGCAGAGTGAAAAGGAAAGAGGAACATGGTAATATTTATTGTTAAATGTAGATGTCACCTTTTTATGGTGTTGAAGAGGTTTATATTTAAGAATAATGATAGAAATGAATGATTCCTCCTAAACGGGTGCAAAATTTTGCAGGAGTCGTTTCTCCTCAAAAGATACTACACCATTCAATTTCTCATTATTAAGGGAAAATGAAAAACGTAAGATAATGAGTTTATTAGAGGGTGTAGTTGATACATTTGATAGAATTTTAGGAATTAATTTTGACAATGACATCAAAATAAATCTTAAAAATAATTTCTATAATCATCGTCTAGGCAGAAAGCTCTCTGGGTTAAATGAGTCATTTCTGGAGCCATTAAACCTGCCCTTCTAAAAGGATGAACCCTTTTACACAGAGAGCTGCTAGGACTAGCAACCAGGAGTCTTGATCTTAAAAGAAACGATGTCAGAAATATGGGCTAACTAACAAAAGGCACTAGCAACATTTAGGGGCACACAGACAGTGACAACACTGTTCTTTTTACTTAATAATATGAAAGTATTCTCTATTATTACTTGCTATGCTTGAGTGGCAAGTTGGGAACAAGAAGCCCTATATAGTCCTTGCATAGAAGTGGTGAAATAAAAATTTGCTTGTTTCAAACTGTCTCTTTTTAGAACACTTTGTTCCAAGTTGCAGGGAGAACTCTGTCAGCCATTCTGACTTTTCATTTTACAAAATGACTGCATAAAACAAATTTATATTCTTTAAAACCACCAAGGGACATTTTTATCCTTTATTAACACTGAATAAAGTAACTTACAGCATTTGTTATAATTATTTATTTGAGAGGGACAGAGGAGGGGAGAAGGAAAGAGAGAGGGAGAGAGGGAGAGAGGGAGGGAGGGAGGGAGGGTGAGTGATTGATTTCATCCAAAGCTGGGGCCCAGGAAATCAATCACATGGGTGGCAAGAATCCAATTACTTGCACTATCATCAGTGACCCCCAGGGTCCACTTTAGCAGGGATCTGTAATCAAGAGCCTGAGCTAGTACTTGAATCCAGATACACGGATGTGGAATGCAAGTGTCCTAACTTGTGCCTTAACCACTAAGCTAAATGGCTGCCGTTGAACTAATACATTATAAAACAGAAGAATAAAGACTGGCCTAATCAAAAGATTCATAGGTAAATATTTTTCACAGACAAAACTAATTAGATTTATGAGCTTCCACATATGACAGTTTTAAGATGACCTCTGACATCCATATAGTGGACCAGGCCTATAATATTGGCTTTGTATTTTTGTCTTGCCCACCAGGAAAAAATCGTGGAGTTTTTACAAAGTATCCACATCTATACTCACCTCCGAATATCTTATTATTCTCGGCATGAGTAACGTATGATGGGACCGTACTGTCAAATCATTTGCTGGGCTCTGAATGCACCCAACCTTCACCGTGTTTACACTTGACTTCTATCTGAGCCTTATCTATTTCTATTACAGAAAATGTCACTGCACTGTGATTATTTACCTACACTAGGTAGAGCTCCTTGAATGAAAAATACATGACCTGTATGAATAATTAATCTTTGTGTAAGGTGCATGTAGCCACATTCCTTTCCTGACTGTCATTTAACCATTAAGAATTGAAATTAACAGCGAATGATGTTTGCTACTTGTAATTCTACTCCCATGGCCAGCATAAAATCCTGACAGAATGTCTTCCCATCTCCAACAGTACTGAATTCCAGTATTGATGTAAGTGCTTTTCACACATAAAGTGTATTGAATGCAGTTATTTCTTGCTTTCATGTTTTATTTAACCCTTCTACTTGCTTTATTTTTTAACCTCTAATAACTGCCACTTGCCATTATTTGTCACACTCAGATTAAATAAATTATTTCATTTTGTCTGTCAGCGTTAAAGCTTAAAGCTAGTTATTAGCCAAGGCCGCGGCTCACTAGGCTAATCCTCCGCCCTGTGGCACTGGCACACCGGGTTCTAGTCCCGGTCGGGGAGCCAGATTCTGTCCCGGTTGCCCCTCTTCCAGGCCAGCTCTCTGCTGGGAAGGCAGTGGAGGATGGCCCAAGTACTTGGGCCCTGCACCCCATGGGAGACCAGGAGAAGTACCTGGCTCCTGCCTTCAGATCAGCGCGGTGCGCCGGCCGCAGCGCGCAGGCCACGGTGGCCATTGGAGGGTGAACCAACGGCAAAGGAAGACCTTTCTCTCTGTCTCTCTCTCTCACTGTCCAATCTGCCTGTCAAAAAAAAAATTATATATATATATATATATATATATATATATAAAGAAAAAGCTAGTTATTGAGACTGGAAGTAAATGCTCTATGACATGAATGGTATGGGATGAGAGTGAGCTAGTGACTGTGATCCTACAAATGCAGAAGTCAAAGATTGGGTAAAAAGTAGGAAGAAAGTTTAGAGTAGATAAAAGTAACAAACTAAAAATCAATTTATTTTGAGCCTCATCTTGCTTTGTTTCTGACTTCATATATAAGCATTTTTACTCCTTTTGGTCCTAATTTTTCTCATTTCTTAAATGATCTTTCTCTTGTATTTAAGATTTTTTTGTGTACTACCAATATGATTTTTCAACATAAACACACAATTGGACTCATGTTAGTATTTTCTTAATTAAAAAATAAAATTAAGCTGAGCATCTGGCTTAGTGGTTAAGATACCACTTGGTTGGAGCCAACGCTGTGGCGTAGCAGGTAAAGCCACTGTCTACAGTGCCAGCACCCCATTTGGGCACTGGTTCAAGACCTAGCTGCTCCAATTTATTTTACCAAATATATTTAGTTTCCCTTTATGTTCTCTACTTTTTTTTTTTTTTTTTTTTTGACAGGCAGAGTGGACAGTGAGAGAGAGACACAGGGAGAAAGGTCTTCCTTTGCCATTGGTTCACCTTCCAATGTCCGCTGTGGCCGGCGCAGTGCGGCCGGCGCACCATGCCGATCCGAAGGCAGGAGCCAGGTGCTTCTCCTGGTCTCCCATGTGGGTGCAGGGCCCAAGCAATTGGGCCATCCTCCACTGCACTCCCGGGCCACAACAGAGAGCTGGCCTGGAAGAGGGGCAACCGGGACAGAATCCGGTGCCCCAACCGGGACTAGAACCCAGTGTGCCAGCGCCGCTAGGCTGAGGATTAGCCTATTGAGCCACAGCGCCGGCCTGCTCCACTTCTGACCCAGATATCCTCTATGGTCTGGGAAAGCAGTGGATGATGGCCCAAGTCCTTGGCCCCCTGCACCCATGTGGGAGACCCAGAAGATGCTCCCAGCTCCTGGTTTCTGATCAGCCCAGCTCCAGCTGTTGTGGCCACTTGGAGAATGAACCAGCGGGTAGAATACCTCTCTCTCTCTCTCTCTGCCTCTGGGTCTGCCTCTCTGTAACTCTGCCTTTCAAATCATAAATAAAAATAAATCTTTTAAAAAAATGCCACTTGGAATGCCTGCATCCCATATTGGAGTCCCTGGGTTCAAGTCCCAGCTTTGCTCTCAATTCTGACTTCCTGCTAATGTGCATTCTGGATGACAGCAGGTGCTGATGCTTGCTGCCACTGGTGATGGTGCCTGCGGCTCATATAAGAGACCAAGGTTGAGTTCTCAGCCCACACATTTGGCCTGGCTCAGCCTAAGCTACTGCAGGCATTTGGAAAGTGAGCCTGTGAAAATGGAAGCATGCATAGTTTCTGTCTGTCTCTCTATTTTAAAAATTAAAACATTAAACAAATGTTTTTATTTCATCACCACAATTGATCTTAAGCTATAATATCTATGGAACTATAGAATTAATGAGCTAGTTATATATTTCTGGATGCCTATGAAATACATGGACATCTTTTTTTTTTTTTTTTTGTAAAGGTCTTCCTTCTGTTGGTTCACCCTCCAAATGGCTGCTACGGCTGGCACACTGCCCTGATCCAAAGCCAGGAGCCAGGTGCTTCCTCCTGGTCTCCTGTGAGGGTGCAGGGCCCAAGCAATTGGGCCATCCTCCACTGCCCTCCCGGGCCACAGTGGAGAGCTGGCCTGGAAGAAGAGCAACTGGGACAGAATCAGGCGCCCCAACCGGGACTAGAACCTGGGGTGCCAGCGCTGCAGGTGGAGGATTAGCCTAGTGAGCCGCGGCGCCGGCTGGACATCACTTTTTTAAAAAGTTCATTCATACACACCTAGAATAACAATAACTAACATACATTTAATGCTTGCTGTGTAACAAGTTTTTTATTTGCATTAATTCAAATAATCATCATCACAATATCCACTTAATCTGATTTTTACAGATGGGAAATTGTAGCATAGGGAGGTTAAGAACTTCAAAGTCATACAACTTTTAGGTGCAGAGTCAGGATTTAATCTCATACCTTGGGTATCATGGACTGAAAGACATCTGTGGTCCTTTCCAGCCCTTCTGATTTTGCTTTACTCTATTTCCCATTCCTCTGAGTCCCTAAGGGTATAGTTATGAAGACACAGCTTAATGAGTTCCTTCCAAATGGATGCCAGGTTAGTTGTATTGGATTATTAGCCTTTCACTATCTTTCATTATTTACAATTTGTAAAATTGCACCCTTAGTTAGTTATGTGCCAAAGAGGAAGTTAAATTTCATTGCATTTTCAGAAATCATTTTATTTAGCAGTTCCCCAAGAATCATCCATTCTTGTCTAACAAGAGTCTGTATGAAGTTGCCTCTTTCCAAGGGAATCAACATGTCCTTGAAATTTAATAATTTACTAACCATTACTTATGTTTTCTCAAAAAAATAGCATGTACAAAAATTCAGAGCTAGGAGGAGCATAAATGTTTAAACACTGAGGTTTCCCTCCCAGCCTCCCTGAATACTGGTCATTCAGATTTTGGAGAAGAGCTTCTAGTAAGGCTCTGCTACCTCCAACATTGGGTGCTCTGTTCATTGGTAAATGCATTTTATACCCTTTATGAGATTAGATGTCATATATTAATATATGTGAGGCTGCTTTGGAAAGTCTATAGAAAATGAAATTAAAAGTTAATATTATTTTGATAAAAATTTTGAAATTATTATATTTTCACAATAAACATCTTTTGTAGATACAAATATAGACATATGTAGATGTGGATGTTTTACTTTATTATTTTCAAGCAACATAGAAGTCTTTTTCAAAATATATCTATATATAAATAATATTTACTTTTAGTAAAATTAATATATTTTCATAACCAAAGACATTAGAAAAGTATGAAATAAGTATATATCATATATAATCCCAGGGATCAGCACTGTTGATGATAACATTTGATATTATTTCTTATCTTAATATGAATATGTGTTAGTATTTTATATATGTCTGTTTTTAAACTACCTTGGGATTATGTGCATGTCCATACTCTCTGTGTATGAGTAGATGCCTTCTAATAGTCCACCACATCCAGATGAATCAATTTTCAACAATTTTCAGAAAAATAGACATGATAAAGGTAAGGGCTTCCACTTCCAGACAAAATGGAGTAACAATTAACCTGCCTAAAGAAAGTGAAAGACAAAATATGTGAAATGAGGATTTGCAAAATGCTGAAAATCAGGAATGAAGGACAGAATCTCTGAGACACACTAAGTAAGCTGAGGTCTACAACTGCCCTGGTTTTCCACCTCAAGAGCATCTCCATGCTCTGCTGTAGGAAGCGAGAACCCGGAGGAGGACTCTGAGTTAGGGAGCTGAACCGAGAGACAGGGAAGAGTTGTCTGGATGGAGTATGTAAAGGGGACACATGCACACAGACAAGCCATTCAGTGACACACAGAAGGTCTTCAGTATTTAGTTGAGTAACAATCAGTGCCTGCATATGAGGAAACAACCCAGTGCTGGAGAGAGAATCTGAGAGATTCAGTGATCAGAATACCCAGTGGTCACCAGGGCAGGGAGAGTGCCTGTTCTTGGCAGCCAGATTAGAATTAGGCAGAGCACACAGAAATATCTCATCTCAGTAGATCAGCCTTCAATTTAGCAATTCTGTGTTCTGCCAGACATAACTAAAAAGTAAGACCCAAGAAGATAAAAATGTTTTTTGAGTATAGCAATGCAGCATACGACAACATTTAAGTGAAAGATCACATATATGATGGTGGATCCATAGATTTTGATAGACTTGTGAAAGTCTTATTGCTAAGTGGTATTGTAGCCATGGCTATGTCACTGCACATTGCATTACACACATGTTTGTGGTGATGCTGATATAAAAAAAAAGCATACAGTTATGCCAGTCTTTAAAAAATATAGAACAGATAATTATATACAGCACATAACAACTGATAATGATAATAAATGACTGTTATTGGTTTAAATATTTATTATACTACACTTCTAATTGATATTTTAGCATATTCTCTTTCTTATTAAAAAAAAAGTTACCATAGGTTTGATCCAAGATGAATGAATAGGGGAAAGTGCTGATTTTGATCAATGGAAGATACCAGAAGAAAGGCAGAGGAAGTGCATTCTCAGGGGACAGTTGGAGTGAGGTTCGCTGTGGAAATTCTATAGAAATAAGAGAGGCACTGTATAGCAGTGGGCAGCACAAATATGTGGACAGTACAAATATGGAGCAGCAAGGGTGGACATCACCCACAACTCCCACAGCCTAGGGCTGGAGGAGACATCAGCTTCTGAGAACAAGGTGAGAGCAAACTGCAGCAGCTCCTGCCACTGCTGATACTGCCTGAGGAAGAACCTTATGGGCCACACTGACTTTGAAGCCAGCCTGGAGCATGCCCCTTGAAAGAAAAACACATTTCTTTCTCCCCATGCCCCAGCAAGTACATTGAGGGACTAACAGGGAGAAAGTACCATTTCATGTCAGTAGAGGCTGTGGTAGCTCTTGTGTGCATGCCTAGGGGATTTTACCAGATGGATAAATCCTCATTCCCCACTGACTTTGAGTTCATCCTAGAGGGTTGGTAGGGAGTGGAACACCTACTTACAACTGTGAGGTACTCCCATCCCAACACCATATCACAGACTCTGAAACTAAAACTGCCAAGGCAGAGCACCAACAGGTAGCTGGCTCTGGGAATACCTCTGCTCTCTCATGGACAGGGCAGGCACGCATGGCTGAGAGTGGATCCCCTGTATCCAGTGACTGTGGGAGGCTTGCACACTATGACTGTGGGAATTCTGTGACTGCATGCTAGGGTGTGGGGTGTAGCTGGGTCTCTGGGCAATCATTGTGTCTGATCTCAGAGGCTGAGTTACCCAATTGCCCTGGTAGGATCATTTCAGAGGGTGCCATGATCATACTGAGGACTGCACAGATCCTTTGTGCAGCTCATTTTGCTGTGTGAGTTGGGGGTTGTAGCCACTGTAGGCACACCAGCCATTGAACTTCTTGGAAGATAGGAGGTAAGGCTGTGATCATGCTACCAGATGTGATTGTAAACTTCACCTTGCAGACAATAGAGATCTTCCACACCCAACTCAGTTGTCACCCTGGACACTCATCCCACCCTTGAGCACTGGCCAGTGTCCCGACTCAGTATACACCTCTGGATACCCACTGAAGGAGCAGACAGTCCACTAAGCCACAGAGGCATAGTTCAAAGATAAAAACTTTTAGAGGGGAAAACCAATAAGAGTTTCCACAAATGCCTAAAAATAAATGCAAAATATAAGAGCAAGGAAGACAATATGACCCCCTAAAAGGAACATAACAGTTATATTAGAATGTGAAGACAAAGAAATTGATGATGTGCCTAAAACTGAATTCAAAAAAATGATCATGAAATTACTCAGAAACAAATTCATGAGATAAAGTAATCCATCCATAATATAATATGGATGAAAACTTTTCGCATGAGATAGAAATACTGAAGAGCAATCAAACTGAAATATGAGAAATGAAGAATTCAGTATGTCAAATAGAAAATACTGCAGAAAGCCTCACCAACAGACATGGTGAGACAGAAGAAAGAAATCCAAGGTAGAAGACAAATCCTTGGATATACCTCAGTCAAAAAAAAAAAGTTAGAAAAACTGAAAACAGTGTTTGAAATTTATTAGACACTATCAAATGACAAAACAAACACGTCTTAGAGGTTCCTAAAGGTATGGAAAGATGAACTGGATTAGAAAGCCTATTCAACAAAATAATATCAGAAAACATTCTTAATTTGGAGAAAGAAAGGGACATCCAAGTACAGGAAGCACATAGAACTCCTAATAGACATGATCAGAAAGCTCTTCTCCATGACACATTATAGCCAAACTTTCAACAGTAAAACAAAGAAAACATTCTAAAATGTACACAAGAGAAATGCTAGATTACCTTCAGAGGATCCTCAACTGGACTAACAGCTGATTTTTAATCAGAAACCCTACAAGCTAGAAGAGAATAGACACTGTCCAAGGCCTAAAGCAAAGAAACTGTTAATGCAGAATATGGTACCTAGAAAAGTTCTCATTTATAAATGAAGGTGAAATAAAGACCTTCCAAAAAAAAAAAAAAAAGAAAATGAAAGGATTTGTCACTGCTTTTCCAGTCTTATGATATTTAAGGATAGGCTATAAATGAAAACAGAATGGTAGTCATGATTATGAAAGAATATGAAAGCAAAAATTCTCCTAGTAAAAATACAAAGAAAATCCAAAGCAAACAATAGAAATATTTATGGAAAAATGGTAGGGCCAACTTGTTATTTATCATTAATAATGTATGTAAATACCCCAAGTTCTCAAGTTAAATATACAGACTGGCCAAATGGATTATACAAAATGCCCATCTATTTGCTGCCTACAAAAAACACACAACAAAGATATAGGTAGATTGAAAGTGAAAGCATGGAAAAAGATATACCATGCTAATGGAAAGCAAAAATGAGCAGTAGTAGCCATCCTAATATCAGACAAAATAGACTTTCACACAAAATCTATTAAAAGAAACAAAAGAACAGCATTATGTAATGATTAAGGAATCAATTCAACAGGAATATGTGAATATCATAAATGTATATACACCTAATGCCAGGGTGTCTGGATATTCCAATACAATAATAACAGGGGACTTCAACGTGTCATTTCATCAATGGCAGATCAACTAAACAGAAAATCAATAAAGAAACAACTGAGCTAATGTACACTATTGACCAAATGAACCTAATTGATTTCTACAGCAAATCAATACACACTTTTTATCATCAATGCATGGAACAGACAGACTACATGCTAGGTCTTCAATCAAGTCTCAGTAAATTAAAAAAATAAATCATACAATTTATCTTTTCTGACCACAGTGGAATGAAGCTGGAAATTAACAAGAAACTCTAAGAAATACACAAACACATGGTGACATAATAATATGCTCCTGAATTAACAGTGGGTCACAGAAGAAATCAAGGGGGATATAAAAATATTCCTGGAAACAAATGAAGATGACAACATAACATGTCAAAACTTAGGGGATACATCAAAAGCAGTGTTAAGAGGGAAATTCATAGAAATGTTTTCATCAAGAAACTGGAAAGGCATCAAATAAATGAGCTATCAATGCATCACAAGATCCTAGAAAAACAACAAACCAAACCTAAAATTAGTAGGAGGTAAGAAACAATTAAAATTAGAGAAGAAATAAACAAAACTAAAACCAAAAATGTTATAAATATCAGTGAAATGAGGAGCTGTTTTTTCAAAAAATAAACAAAATTGATATACCACTGGCCCAACTAACCAAAAAGCAAGAAAGGAAAAAGTTAGAAAAGACCCAATACAATGAAATCAGAGATGAAAAAGGAGATGTAACAATTGATACCACAGAAATACAAAGAATCATCAGGAATCCCCATAAAAGCTATCTTTCAAAAACTGGAAAATCTAGAAGAAAGGGATAGATATCTGGACACATAATATCTACCAAATAAGTCATGAAGGCATAGAAAACCTAAATAAACCAATAACAAATATGGAGATTGAATCAGTAATAAAGACCCTCCCAACAAAGAAAATCCAGGACCAGATGGCTTCACTGCTGAATTCTAACAAATTTTTTAAAGAACTAATTCCAACTATTCTCAAACTATTCAAAATAATTGAAAGAGAGGGAATTCTCTCCATCTATAAAGCCAGCATCACCTGATTTCCAAAACCTGCAAAGGATACAACAAAGAAAGAGAACTATAGACCAGTAATCACTGATAAACACAGATGCAAAAATCCTCAACAAAATACTAGCTAATTTAATCCAAGAACATATCAGAAAAATTATTCACCCAGACCAAGTGGGATTTATCTCTGGTTGCGTGGCTGGTTCAACATATATAAATCAATAAATGTGACAGGTCACATTAACAAACTGAAGAATAAAAACCATAAGATCATAGGCTAATCCTCCGCCTTGCAGTGCCGGCACACCGGGTTCTAGTCCCGGTCAGGGCGCCGGATTCTGTCCCGGTTGCCCCTCTTCCAGGCCAGCTCTCTGCTATGGCCAGGGAGTGCAGTGGAGGATGGCCCAAGTGCTTGGGCCCTGCACCCTCATGGGAGACCAGGAGAAGCACCTGGCTCCTGGCTTCGGATCAGCACGATGTGCCGGCCACAGCGTGCCAGCCGTGGTGGCCATTGGAGGGTGAACCAACGGCAAAAAGGAAGACCTTTCTCTCTGTCTCTCTGTCTCTGTCCACTCTGCCTGTAAAAAAAAAAAAAACAAAAAAACAAAAAAACAAAAAAACATAAGATTATCTCAATAACTACAGAGAAAGCATTTGATAAAATATGACCTTTTTACATAATGAAAACTTAAAGCAAATTAGGTATAGAAGGAACATTGCCATATGCAATCAAGGTAATTTATGACAAACCCATTGCCAGCATCTTTGAGTGGGGGGAAAGTAGGAAGCATTCCAATTAAGATCTGGAACCAGACAAAGATGTCCACTCTCACCATTACTATTCAATATAGTCCTGATGGTTTCAGCCAGAGCCATTAGGCAAGAAAAAGAAGTCAAAGGGATACAAATTAGAAAGGATAATGTCAAATTATCTATATTTTCAGATGATATAATTTTATATATAGGGGAACAAAAAGACTGTTGAAACTCATAAAGTAGTTTGGAAAGTTGTAAGATGTAAAATCAACAAACGAAAAGTATTGTCTTTATATACACAGACAATGCCATGGCTAAGAAAGAACTTTTAAGATCAGTCCTAGTCACAATGGCTGTAAAATAAACTTTAAATACCTTGGAGGAATAAATTTAACCAAGGATGTGACAGAGCTCTACAATAAAAATTATAAAATGTTAGAGAAATAGAGGAAGACAAAAAAATGGAAAAATCTCTCATGTCCATGGATTGGAAGACTTAATATCATGAATATGTCCATACTACTCAAAACAATTTACAGATTCAATGCAATCCCAATCAAAATACCAATGACATTCTTCTCAGATCTATAAACAATGCTAAAACTCATATGGAAAAACAAGAGATGATGAATAGCTAAAGTATTTTTAAACAACAAAAGCAAAGCTGGATGCATCACAATACCATTTTAAAGACATACTACATGGCCTTTATAATCAAATAGTCTTGTTCTGGCACAAAATAAGGCATGTATACCAATGAAATAGAATAGAAAACCCCAAAATTAAGTCATACATCTACAACCAACTAATCTTTGAAAAACAAGCTATAATCAATTGCTGGAGATAAAACAGTCTTGTCAACAAATGGTGCTGGGAAAATTGGATTTACATGTGCAGAAGTACGAAACAAGGCTCCTAACTCACCTTATACAAAAATCAACTCAAAATGGCTCAAGAAGCTAAATCTATAACCTGATAACAATAAATCACTAGAGGAAAACATTGGGGAATCTCTGCAAGGAATTGGCATAGGCAAAGACTTCTTGAAAATGACCCCAGAAGCACAGGCAATAAAGACAAAACCAGACAACATCAAACTAAGGAGCTCCTGCACTGCAAAGTAAACACTCAACAAAGTGAAGAGACAATTGCCATCACAGGAGAAAATGTTTGCAAACTATGAAACTGATAAAATATCAATATATAGGATCTATAAAGAGCACAAGAAACTCAAAAAAACACAAAGCAAACAATAAAGTTAAGAAATGAGCAAACGATATGAACAGGCAATTATCAAAAGATAAAATACAAATTGCCAACAAACACATGAAAAAATTATCATGATCACTAGCCATCAGGGAAATGCAAATAAAAAGCTCAATAAAGTATCAATTCACCTCAGTTAGAATGGCTATCATCCAAAAATAAAACAAAACAAAAAACAATAAATGCTGCAGATGATGTGGGAAAAAGGTACCCAAATACATTGTTGGTCTGAATGTAAAACAGTACAGCCATGACAGTATGAAGATTCTTCAGAAATCTGAAAATAGAGCTACCATATGACCCAGCCTTCCCACTCCTGGGAATTTACCCAAATGAAATGAAATCAGCATATGGAAGAGTTATTTATACTTCCATGCTTATTGCAGCTCTATTCACAATAGCTAAGATATTGAATTAACCCAGATCTCCAGAAAATGTAGTGTGTGTGTGTGTGTGTGTGTGTGCGTGTGTGTATACATATATATATACACTCATTCATTCTATGGAATACTACTCAACCACAAAAAATGAAGTTCTTTTTTTTTGCAACAAAATGGATGTAAATGGAAACTTAGTAAAATAAGCCAGTTTCAAAAAGACAAATATATATTTTATTCTGATATATGACTGTTAATGTAGAATACCAAAACTGTTTAGAAATGAAATGGTCATTTTGAGATATGATTGTAAATTTTAGCCCTTGTTTATACTCCTATGGAACTGTGGTCTTCCTTCCTTGACTTGTTGAATATTATGATTAGTGCCATATTAAGCCCATGAATATACAGTGGATTAAAATGGTGTCTTTTCAAAATTGATGGAGAGGGGAATGAGGCAGGGCAATTGGTGGAAGCAGGGGAATGTGGGAAGTGTGGTTATCTTCTTAAAACTGTACCTGTGGGAAACAGAAAATCTGTTTTCTTTATACTATTAATTTTTAAAAAGTTACCATAAAGCAGTATGCTGTGTTATATCAGTAACTGACTCAACCACAATGCTTGAGTGCAACAAGAGGTCTTGTAGAGTGTTTAATCCAGGTTTGTGTGAGTGTGCTCTGTGATGTTTTCACAATAATGAAATTGCCTAGAAACATGTTTCTCAGAATGGATTCCCTATAATTCAACTGCATCCAAGAGAAAGCTCAAGAATACTTACAGGAATAGAAAAATATACTGTACCAAACAAAGTAAAATGTACAATGTCAGACATTTGATTAAAAATCATTAGGCATGAAACAAAGTAGAAATATGATCCCCACTAAGGGGACAAATTAATCAAAACTGATCCAAAAATGATAGATGTTAGCATATGAGGACAAGAAAAATATTAACATATATTAAAATTGTATCCCACATGATGCAAAAGATAAGTAGAGACTTAAACATATTAAAACACTCAAAACCTTACAGAAACTGACAGAACAAAAATAAAACATATGAAGAACATGAAAATAACATTTTGGTGTCTTGACAATTTGAATAAGATCCCATGTGAGCACAGATATTTTTCTGACTTCTCTACTTCCCTAAGTACTCCATCATGGAAAGAGTGGAGGAAGTGCTTCAGGTTGCCATCAACAACGACCTAGCATTTGGCTGAAGCTGCACCAGAGCTTTTACCTCTTCGGGGAAATATTGTCGAAAATAAAATGCAAAATGCAAAATAAAAAAAAAAAACTCACTCAAAATTCTAGAGGTAAAATTTAAAGATCCAAAACTAACTTCTAGAGGTAAAAATGTATAAGTGAAAAACACACTAGATAGCATAAATTAAATAATACAGAAAAAAATAATTGGTGATCTTAAAGTTCCAACAGCTGAACCTATCCATATAAAGCCCGGAAATGAATGGACCAACAGAAAAATGAATAATCAATCAGTCAAATGTGAAACAACTTCAAGTGTCCTAATACACGTGTAATTAAAGCCCTTAAAAGAGGAAGAGTAAGGAAGAAAAAAGTATTTGAAGAGATAATGGCTAACATTTTCCCAAATTTAATGAAAATTAATTTCATATTTTGTCATTTTGATACTGAAAGGATTTTTCTTCCTTTTAATATATCATGTGAAACTGTATTTGATTTATTGTAATTTTCAGTATTATAATAATGGTATAAATAATATTTTAAAAATAGTTTCAAGATAGTAGAGGGGAGGGAGGGGAGAGGAGAAAGAAGATACAGGGGAGGGGCCAGTGGAGTGGCACAGGTTAATCCTCTGTGGTGCAAGCATCCCATATGGGTGCCATTTCTAGTCCCACTGCTCCTCTTCTGATCCAGCTGTCTGCTATGGCCTCAGAATTTAGTAGAAGATGGCCAAGGTGTTTGGGCCCCTGCACCCGTGTGGGAGACTTGGAGGAAGCTCTTGGCCTCGGATCAACCTAGCTCTGGATGTTGCAGCCATTTGGGGAGTGGACCAGCGGATGGAAGACCTTTCTCTCGGTCTCTCTCACTGTCTGTAACTCTACTTCTTAAATAATAAATAAAACCTTTTAAAAAAAAAAGATGAGAAAGGGAAGAGAGAAATAGGGGAGACAAGGAGAGGGAGAGAGGGAGTAAAGAGAGAGAAAGAGAGAGACAGACAAACAGACACAGGGGAATGGAGGGAGGAAAAGAGAGAGAGAGGGAAGAGGAGAGGAGAAAGGGAGGGAAGGTGGGAGGGAGGGGGAGAGAGTGATAGAGATATCCCATAGTGCTGGTTTATTTTCCAAATGACCATAACAGCCAGGGCTGGGCCTAGCCCTGAACTCAATTTGTATCTCCCACATGGCTGGCGGGGACCCAGCCACTTGAGCCACTGGCCACTACCTCCCAGAATATGCATTAACAGAATGCTGAAGCTGGGAGCAGAGCCAGGATTTGAATCCAGTCACTATCATATGGGATATGGAAGTCTTAAATGGCATTTTAATAGCAAAGACAAATACCAATCGCTAATTTTTTATCCACAATTATTGATCTGCATCTTATCCTTCAGATACATTCCTTGAAGTATATTTACTGAGTTAATAGGATCTACATATATGCTTAGGTTTCAAATATGTAATTTTAGCCATTTTCCAGAAAGGCCATATAAAATTTCCACATAGAGTACATGTACATGTTTATGTGTAGCATATGAGGGTACTTCAAAACATTTGTGGAAACTGGAAATTAAAGATATATTTATTTTGGTGCAAAAATTTGAAACCTATGCACATGAATGGTCTTCAAAAAGTTCATGGAAAATGTATATTATGAAACACCATGAAGGGATTTCAAAAAAGTTTTGAACCAAAATGAACTTATATTTTAATTCTGGTTTTCTACAAACTCTTTGAAGTACTTTACTAGGTGAAAACTATAAACTCTTTAACAATCTGTAGTTCTCATATGGTATTAATAATAGCATAAGCATTTTTCATGTTCATTGTAAATGCCAGTTCATGTCCTCAGGCCACTTTTCTATTAGTTTTCAGTATTTATTTATTTTTTTTAACTTTTATTTAATGAATATAAATTTCCAAAGTACAGCTTATGGATCGGTGACAACTAACTGAGCACCAAAAAGGAAACCTGTTAAAGTGAAATGAACATTATGAAAAATGGTGACTTGATCAGCCCTTGCCCTGACTGTTGATGAACAACTTAATACGTTATCCCTCTTAGTATTTTTTTGTTTATTTGTTCTACTTAATACTTTTGGTTGAATACTGTAATCAATACACAGTTATTCTCAAGTTTTGAAACTTAACTGAAAAGTGATCACTGTTAAATATAGAGTGGGAGTAAGAGAGGGAAGAGATGTGCAATTCGGGACATGCTCAAGCTGACTTACCTCAAACGGTAGAGTTAGAAACATACCAGGGGATTCCAATTCAATCCCATCAAGGTGGCATGTACCAATGCCATCTCACTAGTCCCGGTGATCAATTTCTGTTCACAATTGATCATAATGATAGGACTAAGAACCAAAGGGATCACATAAACAAGAATAGTGTCTGCAAATACTAGCTGATAGAATAAAAAAGGGAGAGAACAATCCAACATGGGAAGCGAGATACACAGCAGACCCATAGAATGGCAGATGTCCTAAACAGCACTCTGGCCTCAGAATCAGCCCTTAAGGCATACGGATCCAGCTGAAAAGCCCATGAGAGTATTTCAGGCATGGAAAGCCAAGACACTCTGCCAAAAAACAAAACAAAACAAAACAAAACAAAACAAAACAAAACAAAAAAACCACAAACAAACAAACAAAAAACACCAACCTACATGAAAGATCACGGGTAAGATCCCACCCAGTGAAACGAACAGGTCATCAAAGAAGGAGGTACCTTTCTCTGAAGGGAGGAGAGAACGTCCACTTTGACTATGACCTTGTCTAAATATGATCAGAGTTGGTGTACTCAAAAGGCTTCCATAGCCTTGGCGACTCATGACAAGAGTTTTCAGTATTTATTTAACACCACTTTGTATGAGCTTTTCACATGATGAAGATATTAACTCTTCATAATATTTACAATGAACATTTTTCAAAGGTTAGACAAAAACCTCCACTTACTCTTCAAGTGAAAGAATCTCCAGAGTGTCCACCCCCTCTTTCAAATGCATTCAAGGGACCAGCGTTATGGTGTAGAGGGTTGAGCCACCACCTGCAATGTTGGCATCCTACTTCCAATCTAGCCCCCAACTAATGACCTTGGAAAAGCAGCAGAGGATGGTCCAAGTATTTGGGCCCCTGACATTCATTTGGGAGACCTGGATGAAGCTCCTGGTTCCTGGCGTCAGCTTGGACCAGCCCTGGCAGTTGTGGTCATCTGGGAAGTGAACCAGCAGATGGAAGATATCTCCCTCTCTGTTTGTGTGTCTCCCTCTCTCTCTGTAACTCTGACTTTAAAATAAATCTGTAAAACAAAAACATATTTGTATTTATTATTGCTAATTTCTAGATATGCACATATTTACCCTTCAATTAGTATTTTCTATTTGGACACAGAGTACTACAAAGCTAAGAATCTGATGCTTAATCTAGTGTATTTAAACCCTCAGCTTACCTTTTCTAAGTCATGTCTCTTTCATTTCATGAGAGAATTAAATAAAATGGTTAAGAGTCAACACAATAGCTAAGGACTAGGGGAAAGCCTGTGGTTTAACTCAATAGAAGAAAATCTTCCAACAGTTACAGCACTTACACTTGAACCTACTGTTCTTGGCAGAGTTAATGCCTCATTTTTTCTTTTTTTTTTTTTTTTAAAGATTATTTATTTATTTGAGAGGTAGAGTCACAGACAGAGAGAGGGAGAGATAAAAAGAAAGGTCTTCCATCCACTGGCTTATTGCCCAAATGGCTTCAATGGCCGGAACTGAGCCAACCCTAAAGCAGGAGCCAGGAGCTTTTCCAGGTCTCTCACACAGGTGTAGGGGCTCAAGAACTTGGGCCATCTTCCACAGCTCTCCTAAGCCATAGCAGAGAGCTGGAGTGGAAGAGGAGTAGCCAGGATATGAACTGGCACCAATATGGGATGCAGGTGCCACAGGCAGAGGCTTAACCCACTCTGCCACAGTGCTAGCCCCGATGCTTTATTTCTTAAACATGCCTAATATAGATCCAAGTCAATGTTGCTATATTCACCCAATACATGTATCTAGTACATAATGGAAATGGGAGATTCCTGGTGTGAGGACCTGAAAATGCAGTTTAGATATGATGCTGCCACCTCCCTAGAACACCATTTCCTTTCCAGGTACAAAATGAAACAAATTGGATGATATTTAGGGTTCATTCCAGCCCTGAAATTCTACAACTTACGATTTTTTAAAAAAAGAGATTACATTTCTGTCCAAAGAATATTCTGGGATTTCTTATAGGTGTTTTAGAAAGACTGGCACTAGAAAAGAGCCAGTTTGTAATGGCTCCAGATGTTGTATAGATGTTAGACATATTGCTTGTGGGTAGGCATTTGTCCTAGTTGTTAAGACACCAGATGAGACACCCATATCCCATGTTGGAATGCCTGCGTTTGAGTCCCAGCTCTGTTCCTGCTTCCAGCTCCTTGCTAATGCATATCCTGGGAAGTAGCAGCGATGAGGATAGTAGTTCCGTCCCTGCCACCCATGAGAAAGGTCTGAATTGAGTCCAGACTTCCAGCTTCAGCTTAGCACAGCCTTGGACATTGAGGGCATCTGGGAAGTACACCAGCAGATAGGGGCCTTCTCTCCCCTTTCCTGCTCCTGCATATCTACCTCACCCCAACACTCTCACTCTATCTCTCTGCCTTTCAAATGAATAAATTCTAAGTAATTAAAAAGGACATATACTTGAAATCTTGAGCAAATAAATGCATGATTATAAGTTTCCAGTGTTCATACAGTCAATCTGGCGTTTCATGCTTCAAGTAGCTAACAGAAGCCGATGCCTCCTTTGAAATCCAAGGAAGCTCTGAAACAAGCTAAGTAGTTGCCAGATTTTTACTAATAGAAAAATTGGGTCAATTCTCATCTCATCAGAGCAAATTTAATCAAACAAGCCTATGTTTTAAACAGCATATAAACCATTTGCTACATAGGATCCAACGTTATATGCAAGTTTTTGAGGAATGTTAAAAGTACATGACCTAACAGATTTTTTAAAGATTTATTTTTTAAAGATTTTTTAAAGATTTATTTATTTGAAAGGCAGATATATACACACACCGAGAGAGAAAGAGAGAGAGAGAGAAAGAGCGAGAAAGAATCTTCTAATCCCTGGTTCACCCTCCATGGCAGCAATAGCCAGAGTTGGGCTAATCTGAAGCCAGGAGCCAGAAGCTTCTTCAGGGTCTCCCGTGTGAGTGCAGGGGCCTAAGTCCATGGACCATCTTCCATTGCTTTCTCAGGTGTATTAGCAGGGCGCTGGATCGGAAGCAGGGAGCTGAGACTCATTCCAGGGCCCATATGGGATGCTGGTGCTGCACACAGCAGCTTTCCCTGCTACACCACAGCTACAGCTCCTCAAATATATCATTTTAAGGCATTTGAATGCAGTTACCTAAACAATGTATTGATGAATCCACTGGATATTGCTGGGGATAGGGGAACTTTGGAATTACTTGGTTCCAAATAATAAAATTTCAGAATTTCCTTCTTATAAATGTTATAAATAAATTATAACCATGCATATGCCTGTATCTGAATATGTTTCTGACAATAATGGCTTGTATTTTATGATACAAAATGGTTTTGTAACACAATTACAGCTTCCTGGATTAAAGCTGACTTAACTTCCTGAAAAAGAGACAGCACTACAAGGTGGGGCTAGATATTACTGAAAAAGTCAACTAATAGCAGTAGCAGTAAATGTCAAAATTCACCTTAAAATGGCATCTCTAATTATAAATTGACACTCGCAAAGCATTGGCAGCTTCCTTGAGATCGCCTGCATTCGCAGGCTCCTGCCGCTGCCAGCCACATACCCAGTTTTCTCTCCTACATTTGCTTTTCCTTCCTAACATTTGATCAGTCAACAGAATGAACGCTAGTGTTCTCCTAAGTCACCCTGCAGTTTAAAGCCCTAACCACTTCGTGTTCTCCTGAAAGGGAGGTGGGGAGAGCAGCACGTCTTTCAGAAACAGAACTGCACTTATCCGTCACGGCAGCAGCGGCAGGGAAATTGGCCTTTGTGGAGGTGAGGCTGGTTTGTTCGCTGGGAAAGTAAAGCGTGCCGGATTAAAATGGGGGCAAAGCAATCCAGGCAGGTGGAGAGGTTTCTAGAAACTGGAAAGATTGGATTTCCAGGGTTTGGGCAATGAAGCAGACACTACTTAAATGTGCAAAAAGCAGGCAGTATAACAGCTTCAGGTTAGTTTGAAAATGGAATCTGGGGAGTTTTTTCATACAGAAAATTGCACAGAGTGAGTCACACTGGGGGAAAAGGGCCAGAAGCCTGAATAAGGAATAGGTCTGGCTCTGGTTGCTGTATTTAAAGAGAACTAAAGGCAGTGCAGATAAAACCTCAGCCCTAAAACAGCATGAAAAAAAAAAAAAAGCATTGTGGCCCAGTGGGTTACACAACTACTTGGGACCCCCGCATCCCATATCAGTGCTGATTTGAGTCCCAGTTACTCTATTTGTGATTCAGCTTCCTGCTAATGCATCCTGCAAGACAGCAGATGATGGTGGAAGTGTATGGGTTCCTGCTACTCACATGGGAGACCTGGGTGGAGTCCCATGCTCCCGGCTTCAGCCTAGCCCAGTACTGACTGTTGTATGCATTTAGAGAGTGAACCAGAAGAGGGACGATCTCTCTGTTTATTTCTCTCATGCTCTTTGTCACTTTGCCTATCAAGTAGTTGAAAAGGAACTTTTAAAATAAGTTTTTTTTTTTAATAAAAAGTAAGTATCTCTTTTTCTTTTTCAAAAAAAGGACCAGCGGGATTGAGGACAGGATGATGGTGAAGTAGAAGGAAATGTGTGCCAGTTAGAGGGAACAAATTTAACAATGGCTTTAGAATAAGAAACAGGTTGCCCCATCCAGATAAGTTTTTACTGCAGGTTTTGAGGGTGGCAGTTGGGGTCTGGTGGTCAGAGATAAGACTGGAGAGCTTGACATGGGCCAGATTTAGATGGTTTTGTAGGCTAAGGACTGGTATTGGTCCTACAGAGCAGCAATAGGAAATCAGTGAAGGGTTTTAAGTAAGGCGATGAAAACAGGATCGTGTTTGTGTTTCAGAAACATCGCTCTGGAGGATGCTTGGGGAATGGTGATTAGCCACACTGGCATAAGCATAAAGTACATGGAAAAAAATAAAGGCAGATACGGCTGGAAATGCAACTTTGGATCCAGATCATAGAGGATATTGACAGCCATGTTTCCTGCTTAGTAGGCGGTGGGGAGTCCTGAAAATTTCTGAGTAGGAGAATGCTGTAGATGGGAAAGCACTAAAGGCAGAAGGCCAGTTAGAAGTTTCCTGCAGTAATTTAGGCAATTAAATAAGAACCTGATGATGCCAAAAATAGAAATTAAGGGATAGATTCAAGAGCAGGTGCATAATTATAAGCACAGTTTCATTACTCATTTTAGATGGCACAAGTTTTTACATACATCAGATCTTTATAAATGTCTCTATTTCCACATCTGAATATAGCCTTTACTTCTGTACCAATTACTAGGTGAGATGCTCTTAAAGTTCTTCAAGGGAAAAGCTCCAATTGAGTTTGTTGCAAGTCCATACCTCAGTTCTCAGTGGCAACTGCTGCATGTCTCAAAGTCATCCAAACCCAGAACTGGAACTTTGTTAAAGAATTATTCCCTATTTCCTCTTTTGGTAGTTTCCTAGTCCTGATTATGTTTCTAAAGAGGCTTTTGGCTCTAATTTATTCACCTTCAAAAATGGCTTTCTCTTTTCTTATTTCTAGTCTCTTTTCTATTCCCAGGTTTTTATTTTCCCTACTTAACAGAATCACTAGCTCCACTAGGTGGCAGGGAGATTAGAGTCACATTTCCAGTGTTTAGTTTAGTTTTTTTTTTCTTAAAGATTTTATTTATTTGAGAGGTAGAATTATAGACAGAGAGAAAGGTCTTCCATCATTCTCTGGTTCACTATCCAAAACGGCCGCATCCAATCCAAGGCCAGGAGTCAAGAGGTTCTTTCAGGTCTCCCAAGTGGGTGCAAGGGCCCAAGCATTTGGGTCATCTTCTACTGATTTCCCAGGGCAGAGCAGGGGGCTGGAAGGGAAACGGAGCAGCCAGGACTAGAACTGGTGCCCATATGGGATGCTGGTGCTGTAGGTGGAAGCTTAGCCCACTGTACCACGGTGCTGGCCGCAGTGTTTGGTTTCTTTAAAGTAAGCAGTGTGAGTTGTAGGGTTGGTTCAACTCCATCCATCATGTTTCATGTACCTCAACTGTTGCCAGATTGATACTGTGTAATTTGGAGCTATGAAGGTTTATTGTTAGTGCAATATTACTCTGATTTTCTTCTGAGAGTTCCTCCAAGTGCTTCTGTTTCACATTATGAAATACTTATAATTCTGGGTCAAGCATAATATTTGGTCTAACTTCCAACACACAGAATTCCGAATGTCATTTTCTCTTCTAAATATGTATATATTTTTAAAAAATAGGAAGAAGCACTGTGTGTGTGTGTGTACGTATTTCTGTATATTAATTTTCCCCATGTAACAATTCAGCTTCTGGTGCTGGATGGTTCTATTTTTCCTAACTGGAGATCCAACAAACCTAAGGAGTGATTAGAAACATTCATGCTGTAATATTAACACTTACAAAACACTTACAAAATCCTACTGCTCTTGTCTGAGCTTTTCATTTTTGTTGAGCTGTTTAGCCATAATGGAAACTGCCCACACAATGCTTGCAAAAAATTTATACTTTTTCCATAATATTCATATCTCCACCCACTTTTGGGTAGAACAGAACAAGCATTAAAATATTCATATACACATTTGCATGGAAATATACCATATGCAAAGGTAGGTTTGCATGCTAATTTAAAATGGTTAACTCCATAGAAATGCACATTAGAAAAAGCATAAACACTCGATGTCTAGATATTTTTCTTCTCAGATAGCAATTTTTTTTGGAAGGGGCAAAAAAGGAAAGAATAATAGCCTTAATTTATTGAACACCTTTTCCTCTTCTCCTCTCTCAATAAGAAATAGGAGGGGGCAATTTTATGGTCAACTTAAAAAGGCACACATTCTATCTTCCTTAAAGTAGAGATCATGGAAGGTGCCCCAGAAGACCAGTTTTTAATGCAAATTCAAGGAGGAAGTGAAATTTGTCAATTTATCCTTTCATGTAATGTTTCTATTGTAGAAATCTCCTGACTACTCTCTCCATTCTTATCTCCTAGTAAGAGATGTTTCAGTCCATAGCACACAGCTTGTACATCCATTCAGTTCTCAGAGTGGTCTTGTGCTCTTGTAAACTCATGGGACAATATTGTTAGACCTATTCAGCAAACATATTTTTCACTTCTAAGAGTTCAATTTCCCTTGATGTTTACTGTTGTAGTTGTACTTCTTCCTGGTTTTGGTTAGTAGTTTCTTGCTTTTTCTAAATGAAAAGCTGTATCTTTGAACAGCTCTTCAAGTTTTTAAAAATATCACTGTGAATATTCCACAAAATTAATTTCATCTAAAATGAATCAGGTGCTGGGTGTTGACTTCCTTGGTTGCACTTCTTTTTTTTTTTTTTTTTCTTTTTAATTTTTTTTGACAGAGTGGAAAGCAAGAGAGAGAGACAGAGAGAAAGGTCTTCCTTCGCTGTTGGTTCACCCTCCAATGGCCGCCGCGGCCGGTGCACCGCGCTGATCCGATGGCAGGAGCCAGGTACTTATCCTGGTCTCCCATGGGGTGCAGGGCCCAAGTACTTGGGCCATCCTCCACTGCACTCCCGGGCCACAGCAGAGAGCTGGCCTGGAAGAGGGGCAACCGGGAAAGAATCTGGCGCCCCGACTGGGACTAGAACCCGGTGTGCCAGCGCCGCTAGGTGGAGGATTAGCCTAGTGAGCCGTGGCGCCAGCCGGCTGCACTTCTTAATGTAAATTTTTTTTACGTATTTTTGAATTCCAGTTTTCAGCTTCCCATCCTTCCTACCCCTGCCTTGTCTCTGACTCTGGTTCTCACAGTCAGCCTGTATCTCATCTCTACTTCAGCACCTTCATCTCCCTACAATACAGAAGCTGAATCTCTGGATCAGCGTCCAGTAGTACCCAGGTCTCAATCCTGTATACTGCTTGGGTTTCTATTTTATGTTGGGTCAACTTAAGTTGCCATCTTGACCAAAAGTTTAAATATACTTGTTTTATAAATAGAAATGAATGAAAAAGGATTTGTTAGCTTACTGCAAAATGCCAATCTATTCAATGGTAAAAGCTGGGCTCTGATTCACGTCATTATTTGTTCTACTATGCAAAATGTTTCACTTTACCGAGAACTGCTCTTTCAATGAACTGATGGTTAGCTATGGTAAAACAAGAGAGCGTATGACATAGAATCAGAGGACCTATGTTCAAGTTATGACTCCGCCGGTTACTAGCTACTCTTTAGTTTATTTATCAAGTAATGGCGCTATTACCAAATGTGGAGAATCCCACAGGAGTCTCAGAAAGAGTCACGGATCACCGCTTACCTGGAAAGGAGATGAAACTCCACAGTAAAAACATTGAAAAGTTACCACTAGCCACAAAATAAAAGTAAAGTGGGGTTATTCATAGTAAGTCAGGAGCTGAGGCAATACCTGACGGTTGTTAGGGAGACGCTCCTAATCATACCACGCAGACATCTCTGGTCAGTCAGATAACAGTGCACTATGGGCAATACGCTCCTACCCACGCTGACTGGACCGTTCAAACATAAGTAAGGCGGGAACAGTATTGACTGGACTGTTCAACTGCAAGCAAGGAGGAACCAGCACTGAGTGGACAACAAGTCGGAGGACAGCCAGCTGAAGGACTGCTGGAAAGTGAGGATAAAAAGGGGAGCCTTGCACCGCTCTCCATCCTCTCGGGGATCATGGCCCAGTGCGTGCGAACCTCTGGATCTCCTCGCACTTGGAGCTGAAGAGCCAGCTCGCTAGCCCCCTTGCTAAGTGACACAAGGTGACTATGGGATCAGAACTCCAGCCGAGATGCCACCTCACCACCTTGCCTGAACCCCTTATCAGCTTACTGTCAGACCTGACCACAAAGCCGGACCAGGCCTCTCAGCAGGGGACCTCTCCAACTTCTCGCCTGGCTGTCCACCTGGTAACTTTGAGCCTGCTGCCCAGAGTGACAGCCTGCCCATGACGTCCTGCCTGTAAGTGACTGATCTGAGATCCGTCTCTGCCAAGACATGGAGCTCTGGACCTTGAACACTAACACTCTTTTTTGTGACCATTATATGAGCTTCAAAAACGCAGCTTTTACAAATAATGTTAGTCGGCCGGCGCCGCAGGCGGAGGATTAGCCTATTGAGCTGCGGCGCCGGCACCCTGAGTTCTAGTCCCAGTCGGGTGCGGGATTCTATCCCAGTTGCCCCCCTTCCAGGCCAGCTCTCTGCTGTGGCCAGGGAGTGCAGTGGAGGATGGCCCAAGTGCTTGTGCCCTGCACCCCATGGGAGACCAGGATAAGTACCTGGCTCCTGCCATCGGATCAGCGCGGTGCGCCGGCCGCAGCATGCCAGCCGTGGCGGCCATTGGAGAATGAATCAACGGCAAAGGAAGACCTTTCTCTCTGTCTCTCTCTCTCTCACTGTCCACTCTGCCTGTCAAAAAAAAAAAATAAATAAATAAAAAATAAAAATAAAAAAAAAACCACAAATAATGCTAGTCATGTGTAATATAATATAACTATGCTTTGACCCTATGCAAGGTATCTGCAAATAATGCTGGAGACCTCGATATACATATACTATAATAATTGGATAGCCCTCAAAATTACTTTAACACTGTATACTGTGATCTGTGGATTAATGAATAAGTTCAAGTAGTATTATTGATATTGATATTAATGGTAGTGATTCCAGTAGTCCTCTAATCATTAAGAAAATAGTGTTACTCTGATGGTTAAGTGTTATTATAGTAAATAAGTTAAGTAGAAGATAAGTAGTTATGTTAAGCTAAGTAGTTATGTTAAGCTAAGTACTTAAGCTAAGTAGTTGAGTGGTGCTGTTAAGTTTATTGATAAGTGCATTAAATAGTATAGATTGATAAGTATATTGATACTGATAAGTGTATTGACCTCAATGAGCATGCTGCTGAGTAGTGTGATAAAAAAACCCTGGTGTGTGAGCAGTAAAACCTCTCATTGGCAAGACGGTCTTGTGTCCCGGTGTTCCTTTCTTTTCCGTGACTGACAAGTGCGTACTTGGTACTGTCAAGCTGTGTGACAGTTGGCGCTTGCGACACCAAATACCTTACAGAGTTGTCATGAGATTAATGTGTGTGAGAACATCTTAAAAAATGCATACCACAATAAAAATGTGGACATTTTGATATATAAAAGACTTGTGTTTTTAGAGATATGTAAATAATATGGTAACACGTGTTTATTTCTGAGAAATAATAAAATACTGATAAACATAAAGGAAAGAAATCACTTACAATCTAATTTAGCAGTGTGTTCTTCCGGATTTATTTATTTTTTTTTTTTGACTCTTTTTTTTTTATCTTTTATTTAATGAATATAAATTTCCAAAGTACGTCTCATGGGTTACAATGGCTTTCCCCCCCATACCGTCCCTCCCACCCACCACCCTCCCCTTTCCCACTCCCTCTCCCCTTCCATTCACATCAAGATTCATTTTCGATTATCTTAGTATACAGAAGATCAGCTTAGTATACCTTAAGTAAGGATTTCAACAGTTTGTTCCCACACAGAAACATAAAGTGAAAAATAATAGATGATTTTTTTTTAAATGATGATGAAATCAGATCAGACCTATTGTCATGTTTAATCCCAGTGAGAGTCAAGTTGGGAATTGATGGTTTCTTTTTTTTTTTTTTTTTTTTTTTTAACAGAAGATCAGTTTAGTGTACATTATCCGGATTTATTTTATTTTATTTTTGACAGGCAGAGTTAGAGAGAGAGAGAGAGAGAGAGAGAGAGAGAGAGAAAGGTCTTCATTCTGTTGGTTCACCCCCCCAAATGGCCACTATGGCTGGTGCGCTGTGCCGATCTGAAGCCAGGAGCCAGGCACTTCCTCCTGGTCTCCCATGCAGGTGCAGGACCCAAGCACTTGGGCCATTTTCCACTGCTTTCCCAGGCCACAGCAGAGAGCTGGACTGGAAGAGGAGCAACCGGGACAGAATCCGGTGTCCCAATCGGGACTAGAACCCAGGGTGCTGGCGCCGCAGGTGGAGGATTAGCCAAGTGAGCCACGGCTCCGGCCCGGACTTATTTTAATATATTATTTTCTAAAAAGCAGCAGATTGAGCACTTGTTAAATCTCTATCTATATGTACAATCAACCAGGAAACTGGTTCCTCAAAGAATTTTGGAAGATGAAGAAAATTTTATTCGGCAGTTTGCCAGTATATAGTATTGGCTATCTTAGCTTGATTTGCTATAGTCTTTCTATTCCATTATCAAGTATAAAACTTCCACTTAGATTAACTGATACAACTGACTATTCATGAGTTATTCTTGCATATTTCATTGTTGCGAGCCACAGAATCACATTCAGATATTTGGAGCAGGAATGATTATTCTATGTATCAAGGCACTCACAGAATTTCTGGAAGAGCTAGAGAATCAAACATAATTTTTTACAACAAGAAACAGGGCAACCCTGATGTACATTAACTGATGACTAGATAAAGAAAATGTGAATAAAGATAAAGCAATGTGACTAGATAAAGAAAATACACACACACACACACACACTATGGAATGCTACTTAGCCATACAAAAAAATGAAATCCTGTCTTTCATAGCAAAAATGGATACAACTGGGAACAATACTTAGTGAAATAAGCTAGTCCCCAAAAGATAAGTACCATATATTTTCCCTGATCTGTGGTAACTAACAGAGTACAAAAAGATAGAATGTAACTGAGTAAAATTGACATTTTGAGGTTTGATTATTGTTTATAGTCCTGGTCTCTACTGTTGAGGAGCAATTTTTTTCTTAATATTTTTTGAAATTTTTTACTTAGTTGAGGATTAAGTTTACAGTTATAAAATGAACTGAAAGTATGTCATTCTAAAAATTGAAATAAGAAGAAAAAAAGGAGAAGGAAAGCTGGGAGCATGGGCAGAAGGGAGGATAGGGTGGAAAACATTACTATGCTTGCAAATCTGCATATATGAAATACATGAAATTTGTTTATCTTACATAATAAAAAACTAAAAAAAGGGCAAGAAAGGTTAAAGTCAACAGATGCAATATCCACACAGACTATCTGACTATTCTAGTAAAACTATTCATTGGTGTTGTGTCACCCATGAAGATTGGTGCCTACACTTTGATTTTAAGACATTTCACTGAAACTGTCCACCCAAAACCAAACAAGTTGTCCCATAAAGCTTCTGCCTTCTTAGATCCTTTCTGATTCTAGTTTCCTTAGTGGGAGCTACACTTCAATGCACTCTAGAAATGATGCTCTTTTCTTTTTCTTTTCTTAATTTTTTGACTCTGGTAGGAAGGTGAAATCTAACCAGGAATGGATAACCAGTAAGTAATTCTGCAGCTTTTGCTATAGGTAGGTACTATAATTCCAGTCTTCATATGAGAAAGTCAAGTCCAGTGCTGGTGTGGCACAGCAGGTTAAGCTGCTCCCACAATGCTAGCATCCCAGATGGGTGCCAGTTCAAGTCCTGGCTGCTCCACTGCTGATAAGCTCTTTGCTAATGTGCCTGATAGAGCAGCAGAAGATGGCCCAAGTATTTGGGCTCTTTCTACGCATGTGGGAGACCTGGAAGAAGCTCCTGATTTTGCAGTTTCAACCTGGCCTAGCACTTGCCATTGTAGCCATCTAGGGAGTGAACCAGCAGATGGAAGACCTCTCTCTGTCTCTCTCTGTCTCTGTCTTTCAAATAAATAAATAAATAAATAAATAAATCTTAAAAAGGAAAGCTAAGCCTTAAGTAGATTATATTCTTTGATCAATTAAAAAAAAATTGGCATACAAAATAGCCAGGATTTCAACTCATATGTTTTGATCAAATATTCACCTTTGTATCCACTATGATGGCTAATAATTACTTATTTACATGACTTCTCCCCAAAAGATTATGAGCTTCTGTGGAATAAAGATTTTTTCTGATCCAGTAATTATTTTTTTCAGTATAAGTTCTAGGTGTCATTATTCCTTCATTCAATCAAAACATTTTATCAATTATTCACCAAATATTATATCCTTTTAGCAACCTAACAAAATTCTAAATGAAACAAGCATAGTTATTGGTCTCATGGAGATTAGTGTTTAGTGGGAGAATCATTTGATTAAAAAATAATCTCGCATTAGTTAAGCACAAGTGGAAAGATATATGAAAATAAGAGAACATTTAAATGCGGGTTTAAGCTAATTTTGAATGGAGGCAAAGAGAGAAGTCTCTAGGGAAGTGGCTTGAGTTACAGAAACTGGAAAACGAGTAGGTGTCAGCCAGACTAAAGGGCAGGCTCTGGGAAGAGAACACTGTAAGTACACGGAATAAATAGACTGTGAGAAGGTGTCAAGTTTAGAAGGA